>NW_015506722.1:69710-85128 GCF_001515645.1 Sinocyclocheilus grahami
GTCGTTTTAACGAGAAAACATCTCGTTATTATGAGAAAATATGTCGTTTTAACGAGAAAATATGTAGTTTTAACGAGAAAACATCTTGTTATTACGAGAAAAGATGTCGTTAAAACGAGAAAAGATGTAGTTTTAACAAGAAAACAAAAGATGACGTTTTAACGAGAAAAGATCTCTTTATGAGAAAATATGTAATTTTAACAAGAAAACATCTCGTTATTACGAGAAAAGATGTCGTTTTAACGAGAAAACATCTCGTTATTACGAGAAAAGATGTCGTTTTAGCGAGAAAAGATGTCGTTAAAACGACATAACATCTCGTTATTACGACTTAATTGAGTGGGAAAAAAATATTTGTGTGGCAGCAATGCGTCACCGTAGTAGTCTGCTCTAACAGGATCAGTAAAATTATTATTATTATTACGCTATTATTATTATTATTATTAGCCTATTAGAAAATCTCTTTATTTCTTTTTGTCCCTATTTCGATTTGTTGTTAAATCAAACACAGTCATTCAAATAAAGAAATATTAAGCCCAGAGTCGAAAATAACAGTTTTGATCTGATCATAGCCTAAAGGAGTCATGGGTCTGAGTGCAGTTATTGGATAGCACTATATTGTAGACAGATTGGAGATTAATCCTAATAAACATGCCTACAATTAAAACCATTACATTAAAATACATTTAAAACAGTGTATTTCAATCATTTCAGCAGCGTGCAGATCCTCGTTTATGTCAGACTGTGGCGACAGCAGCGCGGACAGTTGCTTAGCTCGCTCACATAATGTACCATATAGCCTATCTATAATAACGGAAAACATGTAGTTTTTACGAGAAAAAATATGTAGTTTTAACGAGAAAACATCTTGTTATTACGAGAAAAGATGTCGTTAAAACGAGAAAAGATGTAGTTTTAACAAGAAAACAAAAGATGACGTTTTAACGAGAAAAGATCTCTTTATGAGAAAATATGTAATTTTAACGAGAAAACATCTCGTTATTACGAGAAAAGATGTCGTTTTAGCGAGAAAAGATGTCGTTAAAACGACATAACATCTCGTTATTACGACTTAATTGAGTGGGAAAAAAATATTTGTGTGGCAGCAATGCGTCACCGTAGTAGTCTACTCTAACAGGATCAGTAAAAAATAAGAACAGATGCAAAAAAAATTAAAAATAAAAAAAACAGTAGAACAAATATAAGAAACAAATAGGCTTTTTTTCATTTTTCATCTCAACAAAAGCATTGAAGTAAGAAAAACCAATAGTCAAAATGTAAAAACTTCAGTGTGTTCATTACAAATAAACTGATTATTAAAACTACAAAAGCAGTGTCCACTTTACATTAAGGTTCACTTTCACAGGTAATTGATGTTTACATCTAATGAATAAATGGTTCACAGGTGTCAACTTAATATTAGGATTCACTTTCACATGTTATTAACATTTGCAATTCATAAATAAATTGTTCACCCTACATCAAGGTTCGCAGGTAACTAATATTGGATTTTTTTTTTCCAATATAAATTTTATAATTTCCTCTTGATACATTGCTGTGAATTAGAGTGACCATACGTGCCATTTTCCCAGGACGCGTCCTGGCCAGGATTTCTATATTGCCTAAAATATCTAGGTTTTGGCTTTGTTTGCGTATGCAGATCGATCGGTGTGAGCATTACCTAGAGCATCTACAGGTTCTCCACAGTCCAGCTCTCTACACACCACTGCAGCATCAGCCAATCGACATCAAAGTACCATACAGACTGTTATGCTTTCGAAACGCTCTCGAGGTACTTTGATGTCAAACACTGATCGGTCTGAGCCGCACTGCTTTTAAGTCGAACACACCTAATATGTATGCCTAATTGCATAGCTTTGACCGTAGATCCCACCTTCTCACACGCCATGATTGGTCCATTATGTACAATGCTTGCATGTTATTGGCCAAACTACTTTTCGATCATTACCTTCAGCAAGTATGAAAACAGGAAAACAAAGCCAAAACAAATCCTGGCCAGGTCGCGTCCTGGGAAAATGGCACGTATGGTCACCCTACTGTGAATAGACATCATGAACTTTTGCAGAGTATCATGGATAAGATGCAGAGTAGCTTCTCATAAGCAACATAGTAAGAAAAGTGACATGAGTCATGAGATATCAATGAGAAAACCCACAGATTCAACACCTTTCAGTCTCTCTATAATAGTCAGCCTATAATATTTTTGCTGCATCAGGAAATAAATCAGGAATCTGGTTTTGAGGGAAATAAGTATGAATAAATATATTTATTAAGTATCTATAACATGGCTCATTTGTTGGCAGGTATTGCAGTATAATCACCCTTTTTATCCATGCAGTTATAACTGCTTATCAATGACTTACATTACATTTTTAAATAATTATTTATTTTTTATTATAAATTGAATCTTAGGTGTTAATAACATACATTTATACTACTTAAAATATTTTATTAAAAAAATTACGTAAGAGCGCTCATGCAAATTTCTGGAAGATGCCAAATGCAGCCACACACCTGAGCAGATGACCCCAGCCTCTTTGGTATGATTACAGTCATGTTTACCCCATCCCGCTGATCCACAGTTCTTCAGTGTAGACTCAAAACCACTACAATACACACCATCCATCCATATTGGTCCTGATCCTGGTCCAAAATGAGCATTACCTAGAGCATCTACAGGTTCTCCACAGTCCAGCTCTCTACACACCACTGCAGCATCAGCCAAATCCCAGAAATCACCACACACTGTTCCCCACTGACCTCTATGAAGAACCTCCACTCTACCAGCACAGCGACTGTGTCCACCAACCAACCTCACATTCGCATGGCCTGTATATTAAGCAGAGAATGAGCCGTGAAAAAATAAGAAAGTCAGAGTCAGATGAAAAAAAGTTAAAATTTGCATTGCATTTCTTGCAATATTATTAATCCACTCTCCCAGCTAGTGTACTTACCAGCTGCGATGGGTATTTCAGCTACAGACAGTAAAATTAATATCAGGCATCTTCTCATCGTCCTCAGCATGATTAACTCAACACCCAGTACAAGCTTCTCCGCACTGATGATACAGAAATACAGGCATCCTCTCACCCCACTTAATGAGAGAGAAAGAGGCCCAACCCCCTCCAATCACACTCGCTATTACCTTATTAGACACAACAGAGGAAACCATCAAACAACTTCAGTGACAAATCAGAGAACGCTTTTCTGACTTTCACCATATATATCTAAACAATATCTGTCAGTGCTGATGAACTCCTCCCCATACATCAAGACGCCTTACTGAGGGGATGTACTGTACACACACACACGTACATACATACATACATACATACATACATATATATATATACACACACACACAACATGCATTACTTACAGGAGACAGGAAACTCTCCAGTTTATTTACAGCATCAAAGCCAAACACCTGCAGAGACGAGATGAAAGCACTGATAACTAATGGCATATGTCCTAAAAATGTCTATTAGTGTATACATAGGTCAGCATGACATTAACACATAATAAACTCAACTCTCTAAAATGAATAATACATTAAAATGGCATTTTGAAAAAAATAAGTTAATAAATGTTTGACACAAAATATGTAATATGTCTATATGTAAACATAATTCCTGTGACTAATATGAAATTTACCTAATTCCACAAAAGTGGTTTCAGATGGCCCACAAAAACCTTAAATGTCATTAGTGAAGATTATTGTGGTGTTCACCAGCAGAGAGAGTCTGTGTGCTCCATTTCTGCACTACACATTCATCCTTCCAATGTTTTACAATGTGGACCAGTTTTTGTCACTTACATACATTTACTAGCAAAGCACGAGTCTGAAGTCCACCTTGTAGAGCTTATATGCTGTGCTGACGCCATCTACAGAAAAGCAGTAATGACATCATTGTCGGGTGTGCTCTTTCATTATCTGCTAGATTAGAGTAAACAACAAGGATATCTTTAACAATTTAAAGGTCCCATGTTGTCAAAACTGAAATTTCCTGGCTTTTTTCATGATAACTGAGGTCTTTAACTAGGGGTATTTAACGTCCATATAAGTTTCAAAACAGTCAGTCCACAGTAAAAATTCACACAGCCTGCATAAAGTAGCTGTGATTTTTCACGAACCGTTGTGACTTCCGTAAAAAGGTGACATCAGAACTACACAGTCACCGCCTTCAGTCACCACCCCGAGCACCGCCCACCGTCCCACTCTCCTTTTGCCAAACCCCCAGACAAAATCGCGTCCATGCTATTGCTGAGCAACGGCAACACGGAAACATGTCGAAAAAGGTTAACTTTAACCTCGAAACCAGATCGGCCGACCTGTAACGTTACACTCTCACTCAGAGGATGGACGATCTGACAGGATTGTTACTATGAGGTGAATTACATCTAACGTGTATAGCAGTGGTGGAATGACTACTGAAAATTTGTACTTAAGTACAAGTACTGTTATATTGCTGAAATAATACTCAATTACAAGTAAAAGCACTGGTGCCAAAACAGTACTTAAGTAAAAGTGCAAAGTACTCCTCTCAAAAACTACTCAGAGTACTAGTTACTAGTTACTTTTTAGTCTGCGATATTTAATGAATTGCCAAAAAATATTCATTCATATCAGAGATCTATGTGGATAATATCTACTTTGAACAAAACCCACTTTTATCTTGTTGACAAAGTATGTGAATTAGTGGTCATGATACAGGAATTTCTAACTCCAATACCTTGAAAAATATAATGATCAAAGTACCCGTGAGCTGGAAGTTGCAACTGACTTCAGTGTTGGGATGTATTTCCAAGTGAAACAGAATATTGAATAAAGGGCAGGGTTTTATTGTGGTGCACCTCCAATCCAGAGGTCTTGCTCATAGCAGATTCACAGTTGGATAGTGGTTAAGAATATCTGCTTGTTACGTCTGATATCACGCTTCACCGCTTCTGGGTCCTAACGCTCTGCCTGACACCCCCAAAAAACAACAACCTGTGCTAATATACACCCACGATGTCATGTAATACTGAAAAATTATAACCCTTATGTGAATTAGTGGTCATGATACAGGAATTTCTAACTCCAATACCTTGAAAAATATAATGATCAAAGTACCCGTGAGCTGGAAGTTGCAACTGACTTCAGTGTTGGGATGTATTTCCAAGTGAAACAGAATATTGAATAAAGGGCAGGGTTTTATTGTGGTGCACCTCCAATCCAGAGGTCTTGCTCATAGCAGATTCACAGTTGGATAGTGGTTAAGAATATCTGCTTGTTACGTCTGATATCACGCTTCACCGCTTCTGGGTCCTAACGCTCTGCCTGACACCCCCAAAAAACAACAACCTGTGCTAATATACACCCACGATGTCATGTAATACTGAAAAATTATAACCCTAATGCCGAGTTCACTCTGCACGATTTTAGCCCCATTTTTCACTCGCCGACAGGTTTCGCGAAATCGCCGACAAATGCCTGAAATCGGAGGCAAATCGGTGCTCGTGTTCACCCTGTGTGAATAATCAAAGACGCAATCTGAGGGAATCGCCGATGTGTCACCTGTGAAATATTTGGAATGCTAAATATCTGGAGCTGTCGGCGATTCACAATCACGCTGTGTGAAATGAGTTCTGACTGAAAAACACATCTGCGATTACCTACAGCCAATGAGAGACCAAGATACAGGGCAGCGGGAAGTTCGGGAGGAATTATATGAAACGTAGTTTGCGGACCAGTGTTGCCAAATCCGCGATTGCCGCCAGTTGTTTTTTATGTCAGCAGGTTGAAGCGACCCCAATAACATGATATTTAGGCCCTGGAATGTGAATTGTACCAGGAGAACCCCGCCAAAAAATATTTATTTTACCCCGGAACGCGATTTTTACTGGGGGACCCCCTCGAAAGCAATTGGGCTATTTTCAGGCTAGTTTTGAGTAGTAATTGGGGGTGTTTTGTAGCAAAAACCTGGCAACCCTGCACCAGACAAAGCTGTCGGCGATTCTTCCTATTGTAAAGTCATGCAGTTTGTATAACTCCTGTCGTCGTTCCATCGTGCAGTGTGAACACAGCAACTACTGAATGCTACAGATAGTCGTTCAGTATGAAACCAACAGTGATGCGACGTCTTGAAAATCGTGCAGTGTGAACTCGGCATAACCTTTATCTCCATACTGAAATCCCAGATAGTCTTACAGTGATTCAGCTAAAATATTAGTGTCTGAGACACTGTGAGCACGGAGACTGTAGTGTGCACAGCAAATTTTTAAATGCTTAGCTTAATATGTAATATTAATAAAATAATGTTCATAAATGGCTGTTCAGATAGTATTCTCAAGTGAAATGAGTAGAGGCTTGGACCCGGAAACAGCAATCCTTACTTCATGAATTAACAAGCGCATTCTCCCGAAGCCATCAAACTGATGTCATCAGAGCCAGAACGCCATTCCAGAGCGGCAGCCAATTTTCAGTTTTTGATTGAAGATTACGACGGTAGACAATTTTTTTCCAGTGTATTGACTTGCACGGTTCAATTGTTCACCACAAGACTAGTAATGTGCACTAAAAAGTAAGTAGGGTCATTTTTGATTTCATGACAACTAATAATTTTCAATACCATTGGCAAAACTAACACATACTACTGTATATAGATATTTTAAATTTTTTTTGCACATCCATTTTTTCAAGCTTTGAAATTGGTTTAATCCAAGTCTTCTAAAAAGACACATTTTATTTACATATAAATATTGATTAATTACATTACAAAAATCTCAATCTTAAACATTTGCTCATTCTGTGTATGTGTGTCTTTAAAATAGGGTAACTTTGTTGCAAAAGCTTACAGCACAAGGAAGCTTAATTTCAAATTTGATTTCAAACTAGGGCTGAACGATTTTGAAAAATAATCTAATTGCGATTTTTTTTTTACCAATATTGCGATTGCGATTTAGTATGCAATTATTTTTTAAAGCTCTTTATGTTCTGTATTATTCAACAAATACAAGCTATAAATCATTGTATAGTATGACCAACACCCTATTAGATAGATTAAACATAAATGTTCTTATAGGCCAGGCCTATATGTTACGATGAAATTAGGTGACGCATGAATTGATATGAATGACATTTTTATTTAACAACTACAATCACAGTATATTGACTATATACTATTGACTAGTATAACTTCCAACCTTGTAAGCATGTAATAATTATGACAACATAAAGCACTGACAAATAAGCCTGGTGTAAACATTAATATGAAAGTCAGTAACAAATCACACAAACTAAAGTAGATAAATATAAAAACAAATCTGTTGCTTTACCACACTACTTTAGGTAATTCAAAGCCACTGTAATAAACATATGTAAACATGTGGACTGCACTTTTTAAACTGTCTGTTAACTTTAGACCAGTGGTTCTCAAACTTTTTTGGTCGCGCCCCCCTTTAAACCTATAAAAAAATCTGATCTGAACACTGATCTATAACAGAGAACATTAATAACAGTCATTATATAGATCAGAGCGTAGAACCCATTACAATCAGTGGCGCTGTCTACACTAGATGCGGCGCGGCGCAACATGACAAAACCCGACATTAAACTGATGCCTTGTTCTACTTATGAGGTACTGACAAAGTTCAAATTATTTACAACAGTCGCTTTGTCATGTCCAGTGTAGAGCTGTTGCTATGGCAAGCCGTTTTAGCATTAAATACTTCTTGCTGTACTAGTCATAATTTAGTTTTGACTAGTCAAAATTCCAATTCCAGATATCTATTCTACAATTTTGACTAGTTGTAATTGGAATTAAGATATCTACAATGTGATTATGACCAGTCATTATATGCATTGAAGATATCTACAATGTTATTTTGACTAGTCATAATATACATTCAAGATATCTACAATGCTATTACGACTAGTCATAATCTTCCATTGACTTCCATTGGAAAATATTTTCGGATATCTTCAAATGGGTTTTGACTAGTAGAAATTGTAATTAAAGATATCTCTAATTGATTTTGTACTAGGCATAATTCTAATTAGAGATATCTCAAATTACAATTTAACTAGTGATAATTCACACAGTGTCATTGGCTGCTGAGGACTTGGGTCAAACCATTTCTGTGAGCTTAGGGGGGTGTACCATTCATAGACTACTAGGCAACCACCATTTAACATGCAATAGATCAGCTTATTCAGCCTAATTATTTTTTCTTTTCTTTTTTTTTGTATAGCCTATAGAAATAATATATTTAAATTGCAGTTTAATGAAAAACAAATTTTTCACCACTCATGCCTTTTTGTAAATAAACACATTAGTGGACATTCTAGCTTTAACAGTGATCAAACTTAAAGGGTTAGTTCACCCAAAAATGAAAATTAGCCTGTTTTACTCACCCTCAAAGCATCCTAGGTGTATATGACTTTCTTCCCCAACATGTGTATTTGTGGTGATATCATGAAGTAATCAAAAGTTACAGCATTTGGAACCAAGGTAGCCCTTTTCTTAGCCCTTTACAGTTTTGAAATTGTTGTTTTGAATTTGAAGTAATGCCTCACTCAAGTTTAGTCAAAGCCCCAAATATTATATAATTATACTTGTTTTATTCCACTCGATGAGACCTTTCAAATTACATATGACTATCTGAGCTGTATGATGTTTCTGACATATTAGAGTACACGGAACAAAAACATTTTTCATAAATTATGAAAAAAAATTATATTTATCCGCAAATAACTCCGCACTAACTAGGAGTTAATCAAAGTGGCCACATGCATTGTAAAGGTCAGGCTCCACGCTTTCAAATGACACCTATTTTGTGTTGATTAAGGCAGATATTTTGAAAAAAAGAGCACCCATTAAAATGTCTTTACATCAAGGACCCGATCATGGAACACTGCACAGTACAAGCACAGCGTTGAGCTTCTTGAGTCTGTTCAGTAAAGAGTGTTTTGATTGGTGGATTAAAAGCTCACCGCGATTGGCTGAACGGAACATCCTCCAAAAAAAGATATTTATGAATTTTAACCTGCCAGGAAGGTCTCAAAAATACCACACACAAATTCAAAGCAGTCCACGCACATGTGACGATTTGCAAATGCAGATTCAACGATCCATAAATACATGTAACATCATTCATAAATGTGTGATGGAAATTAATTAAAGAACTTGATATATACATATTTGTGTAAACATTTTAAATTTATTTAGGTAAGATGCATTTGTGTGAGCATTTGGGGAAATATTTATGCTTTTACTTGTGTATTTATGAATTGTGTTTTGAATTTACGAATCGGATTTTGTAAATGTAAATTGTGCTGTGCATTTATGAATTTTGTTTTGCAAATGTGTTATTTTTAAGGCTGTTCTGTCTCCATAGAAGTGTGTCCTTTGGGTTTTATGTGTTATAGCAATATGAGCAACCTGGTACCTCGTTCCTGCTCTCAAGTAACCGGAGATGTTTTCAATATATGTTTGCCAATGGCCAACCATCGGCTTGGTGTGTCCCGGCCTTAATAAAAACACAATTACGATAGTACATGATTTGTATCCTCGTTTTGTACTTCTAATTCTTGACTGATTGGTGTTTTATATTGCTCTCTCCTCTGCGTTTGCCGCTTCTCACCACAGCTTATGCTACATATGACAGTTAGCCAAAGCTATAGTTTACGGTTTATAAAGTTTTAAATATGGATATTTTTCGTACAAAAACTCTGATTCACTTCAGAAGGCCTTTATTAACCCCCCGGAACCATGTGGAGTACTACTATAATGGATTTATGCCCTTTATTTTTGCTTCAAAATCCCAACAGCTATTTACTGGCATTATAAAGCTTGGATAAGCCAGGATATTTTTTAATATAACTGCGATTGTACTCACCTGAAAGAAGAAAGTCATATACACCTAGGATGGCTTGAGGGTGAGTAAATCATGGGGTAAGTTAATTTTTCTTTAGGGTGAAATTAACTACCCCTTTAAGTCTTCAGCTCAAGATTAGACTTGTGTTATTATACTTTTACTAATACAAAACATTTGACAAACGCTGTGAAAATACCTACCTATTTACCTGTAGCCTCAAAATGTTAAATAGTGTACTTTTATTTCCAAAAACAAATTTAGGCATGCAACAGCAACATCTGTGGGATGTTTCTTTTAGATTTAGCCTCTCATAAATTGTACATTTGATGGCAGGATTCAAAAACTGCCCAATACAACCAGGCCACATTAGAAGACAGTTGAAAATCTGTGGCGGTAAGGGACAACTGAAAAGAAACACCAAAGGTTTCACTAAAATAATTAGAGGGTGTCATATTACAGCAGCAGCAATCTGATTGTAGCAGCGAGAGATTCTTAACGGGAGGACAATTTTTATCAATAACCTATAATAACATGCAAATAAAACCATAGATTTAATGATGAAAAATTGTGTTATTTAGAATTGCTCTAATCTTACAGGCAAGTAGCCTACAAACCTCTTCTTTGAATTTCTGTTACTGCATTTCATCTGTATCCTCGAGATGGCAGTACAAGACCATAAAATCCACAGAAAGAAAGTTATTATCTGTTGTTCACTTTGACACCAGCAGGGGACTAAAATCACACAACATAAAGTGATGGATTAATCTAAACTGATTTATAGACTTTTTGTCTGTCTGCCTGCCTGTCTGTATAGACAAACATAAATCAGATCGTAATGTCCAAGTCAATAGCATTTACATATAAAAACCAGCATAAACGACTAGTAGCCTATTTATATCTATCTTGACAGTCTATAGTACTTTTGTAACATGGAGAGCGTGACAACGGAGTTGAGGATCCAAATGCAAGGCTTTATTCACAAATGTGGTCAAAACAGGCAGGGTCGAGCACCAGCAAACAGTGTAATCCAATATACAGGCAATGGTCAGGGCAGGCAGCAATCAATCAAAAAACAAAGAAACAGTCCAAGGATCAAAAACACAGGTAAACTAGGAAACACAGAAAGGGTAAACTTGGAAACTAGGAACAAGGAATGGCTATACAATAATCACTCCTCTTGCGTGGGTGTAAGCTTCTTTTATACTACACAAGGTGAACACATGACAAACCCAACCAATGAAAACAAGACATGCAACCAGGGAACCAATCAGAACATGACACACATACAAGGGTAGCACATGACAAGATCACACGTGGGGCAAGGAACACATGGGAAATGGAGTCCAGAGTACAGGGGCAAGAGTCTGAGGTGGAGGGCCCTTTAATGGAGTTCATGGGCATTCCAGCTGGCGATCGTAACAACTTTAGACCGCATACTAAAGTTTGAACTTCTTTTTTTCTGTTAAACAATTTTGAGTTAACTGAAAAAACTTCTGGGAAAAAAAACTTAAAATATTAAATTTAACAACATAAAAAAATTATATAGCCTATTCTATATTACAACCACAGCAAAGGCAATGGAATGATCGAGATGAATGAATCAGATATTATTCAGATTTCATACATTTTTTACTTATTTTATTTTACTTATTCATTTCTCATCCTTAATTAATATTCTCTGTATGCAGAACAATTCAGGAATCAGGAGTAGAGTAATCAGTAAAAATGTTGTTTGATTAAGTATCACTTGCACACATTTTTGTCATATTTAGCAGTGTCATTTTTAGGCGAGACATGTAATTCTTGCATCCCACCAAGCAATTGTATTCTTATGACAGTTGTTTTAGACTATAACACAGCCAGTGAATAACATTTATGCAAACACCTTATTTTAGGTTGATCATGAATGCTTTCTAACCTATATTCAACAAATGTTCAGAAACATATTTGTGCAAGTCATGTCAATGGAAGACTCTCCTATATTTCAGCTATTTGAAAGGAACAACAAACTTTAAGAAAAGAGGAAATCAAACCACAAATGATCAATCATAGAAATACTTAACCCTAATCCTGATCCATAACCTTGATATGTCAACTAGAATTTATAATGTTAACAGTAGTTCTGTTAATCTAGATTTGTGTTCATGACCATATTTAAGTAGCATATTACAGAATATTAAGAGAATCAAAAGCAACTCTTTAAAAAAAAACTTGATGAAATAAACAGAGGCAGTAGGTGTGGCCATTGAGTCATACAGCCCCTCTCTCATCATTTGACTCCTCCCCCACATCATCATAGCCTGCATTTAAAAAAAAAAACTTGTTTAATGTTATGATTGCATCAGTATTCCAAACTGAGTTAATTTCATTTAAATCAGCAAATTACTAATAGAATTACTTCAAAGTTTTTGTGTCTTAAAAAAGGTGCTAATAAAGAATCAAGTGTGACCGAACTTTTGACAGGCAATTTTATTCATAATATTTAAAATAAATGTTGGAATCATAAGCCAAAAAGGTTACCTAACAGGTTTCTCACATCTTCAGTGATACTCCACACATCATCATACTCCTCCTGATCTCCCTCTTTACACATGTACAAAAAAGATCAGAAATAATACACCTTGAATGTGCGTCATGTCATAGGTCCCTGTCCCCTCATGACAGATTATTAGATTACACCTGATATAGCCACAATAATTCATTAACGGTATAAACATATTCAATATATCATTGAAACAAACGTAGTTTATTGAAAATATTTTTTGTGACTCACCTTTTGCACACTGAGAGCATTGTCCATTAATGATGACATCATCATAATTCTCTGGTGTGTCCACTACAGACACACACACGCGCGCGCACACATACATTATCAGCTCTTAAATGTAATATTAAGCTGATAAAATTAAATTTTTTAAAATCTGAACTGGCCTTCACCATAAAGAAGTAGGGTGTAAAAATCCATAAGAAAAATTATCCAAAAATAAAATCACCTTTTTCAGTACCATAGTTCTGTCCACTAGTAATGACATCATAATATCCTTCTGGTGTGTCTCCTACAAATTTAACATGAAACCATCGTTATCACACTCAAAACAAACTTGAATGTACTGTATTTATTAATATGCACATTGCAGAATTAGAGAGAGAAATACAACTAAAGTACAGAAGAGCATCAGCACCTGTCTCACGATCTGGTATCGGTCCACCAGTGAAGATATCCTCATACAATCCTGGTGTGATCTCATTCACCCTCTCTTCAAAATCAAAATAGTATGTATGCATAAATAAATATATATACAGTGGGTACGGAAAGTATTCAGACCCCCTTAAATTTTACACAGTTTACAGTTTTCACAGTTTACATTTATTTACTGAGTTTGTAAATCACCTTTCTAACCTGAGAGAAGCTCATCAGTGTCTTCAGAGATGAGACTCCCTATTAAAGCAAGGCAGAACAATCAGAAACATGTTTTTTTTAATGTCCTCTTTGTAGGATTCAACTTTGCAAGCTGTTTTGAAAGTTAAGATCAACAACTTGATCCTTCTATAAGCATGAGGTGCCAAGCTGACTTTAACATTGTAAGGGTAATTAGTAATGTGCTAGTAATCGAGGAGAAGTAAACACTGTAGGGACCCTTTGAATCAGTACGCACTTACAATTACGTTTTCTCATGATGCCTCACCTCTATGAGTAAATTGATTGTGTCTGTGATAAATTTCCTCATATACTGGCTCAGTCTGAGACTGAGTCCTGTGAAGTCCTGTGTACCAGTCAGAGAGAGCTGTGAGTGTAGAAAGACAAACCTGCTGTCAGTTCACAACACATGACTGATCACACTGAATAAGACACAATATGACAGTCTCTGGATCTCTCCTACCTCTCCTCATCATTCTGTTCTGCTGAATCAGTATAAGCAGTGGCACTAAGAGCAGTAAGAGCACAACTCCCAGTACAATCACAAGCACTGGGGGGATGGAGAGAGACGCTGCTGGAGGAGATTGTGGAGGAGAGACTGATGTTGAGTGCACTGGAGGAGAAGCTGATGTTGTTGTGGCAGGAGTAGTGGACACTGACAAATCTGGCAATGTAAAAAATACTGAAATTATAATCAGTTCATGCAAATGTCTTGAATATACAAATGTTTTACACTTTAAAATGATGAATTGAATATTACTCCTCAGTATTTTAGTGTGACCTGCACAGATGAGTCCAGCGTGCTCTTTGTGGGAGCAGTCAGTGTGGCTTTTCAGGGAGACAGGACAGTCCCACAGGTGAATCTCATTCCCTCTGCACTCGACTCTGTTCAGCCACACAACACCTTCACCAGCACCAAAGACTGAATTCCCATCAGCCCTCAGTGCTGCTCCACAACCCAGCTGCCTGCAGACCACCTGAGCATCGCTGATGTCCCACTGATCATCACAGACTGAGCCCCACACAGCGTTATGATACACCTCCAGCCTCCCAGAGCACCGGCCCTCCCCTCCACTCAGTCTGAGAGGAAAATGATCTAAAACACATATCAAACAGCACGGACCAGCTTCAGCACAGCATTGTCATAAACCTCAAGTTCTTTTCTGTATTATTTACTGTTTTAAATCCCTCTGTGCATTCTATTCTAGAGCCCTCTACTTCTCTCTGTGACAACTTTGGGACGTATTTTTTGTTAAGATCACAACATTAAGATCACATCTGTCTAATTCAGTGTACACTTTGCATCAATCCTTGGGCCAGTGTTGATTACCCTGTATATGCTAATTATGCCTTCCACTTTTAACAAATATAGAGTTTCCTTTCATCTATATGCTGATGATACTATATTAAATAATGTAAAATAAATATTTTCCCTTAAAGCATAAAAATGTTTTTCAACCCCTTTTGGCCTGTTTCGAAGAAATTAAGCTTTGGCTATAAAATAATTTTCTAAATTTAAATGAAAATAAAATAAAAATAATTATTTTTGGGACTAAGGAAAATTGTGTGCTAGATGTTGACCATGACCATCTGGCCCCATATGAAAGTCAGTGCACTAGAAATCGTGTAGGTTACTTGTGTAACCCTCGTTCCCTGAAGGAGGGAACGGAGACGTTACGTCAGTGACTGACGAATTGGGATCTCGCCCGAGAGCCCAATCCCCTTCGAGTGTTAACTAAACAAGCCAATGACAGTTGGCGTGCGTGTTTCGCCACGCGCACCCCGCCCCGCAGCGCGGGTATAAAAGGAGAGCGCGTGCAAACGCACATCAGTTTTTCGCTGAGGAGCCGAGACTACGTGCCCCGGCCGTACAGCGGTGGTACAGCAACTGTGGCTACGGAACGTAACGTCTCCGTTCCCTCCTTCAGGGAACGAGGGTTACACAAGTAACCTAGACGTTCCCATTCAGTCAGTCACGTTCAACGTTACGTCAGTGACTGACGAATTGGGATCCGTATGGAAAACGCCACTATTGCGGACCCCCTCCAGTGCCCTGCGGAAGCCGGCAAGCCCCCCCACACCAGCTGGGGCGGAAGAGAGGACAGCGGCTAGGCAGAGGTG
>NW_015506722.1:86405-128324 GCF_001515645.1 Sinocyclocheilus grahami
ATATATATATATATATATATATATATATATATATATATATATATATATATATATATAAATATAAGACACAGTTTACAGTTTTCACAGTTTACATTTATTTACTGAGTTTGTAAATCACCTTTCTAACCTGAGAGAAGCTCATCAGTGTCTTCAGAGATGAGACTCCCTATTAAAGCAAGGCAGAACAATCAGAAACATGTTTTTTTTAATGTCCTCTTTGTAGGATTCAACTTTGCAAGCTGTTTTGAAAGTTAAGATCAACAACTTGATCCTTCTATAAGCATGAGGTGCCAAGCTGACTTTAACATTGTAAGGGTAATTAGTAATGTGCTAGTAATCGAGGAGAAGTAAACACTGTAGGGACCCTTTGAATCAGTACGCACTTACAATTACGTTTTCTCATGATGCCTCACCTCTATGAGTAAATTGATTGTGTCTGTGATAAATTTCCTCATATACTGGCTCAGTCTGAGACTGAGTCCTGTGAAGTCCTGTGTACCAGTCAGAGAGAGCTGTGAGTGTAGAAAGACAAACCTGCTGTCAGTTCACAACACATGACTGATCACACTGAATAAGACACAATATGACAGTCTCTGGATCTCTCCTACCTCTCCTCATCATTCTGTTCTGCTGAATCAGTATAAGCAGTGGCACTAAGAGCAGTAAGAGCACAACTCCCAGTACAATCACAAGCACTGGGGGGATGGAGAGAGACGCTGCTGGAGGAGATTGTGGAGGAGAGACTGATGTTGAGTGCACTGGAGGAGAAGCTGATGTTGTTGTGGCAGGGGGAGTGGACACTGACAAATCTGGCAATGTAAAAAATACTGAAATTATAATCAGTTCATGCAAATGTCTTGAATATACAAATGTTTTACACTTTAAAATGATGAATTGAATATTACTCCTCAGTATTTTAGTGTGACCTGCACAGATGAGTCCAGCGTGCTCTTTGTGGGAGCAGTCAGTGTGGTTTTTCAGGGAGAGAGGACAGTCCCACAGGTGAATCTCATTCCCTTTGCACTCGACTTTGTTCATCCACACAACACCTTCACCAGCACCAAAGACTGAATTCCCATCAGCCCTCAGTGCTGCTCCACAACCCAGCTGCCTGCAGACCACCTGAGCATCGCTGATGTCCCACTGATCATCACAGACTGAGCCCCACACAGCGTTATGATACACCTCCAGCCTCCCAGAGCACCGGCCCTCCCCTCCACTCAGTCTGAGAGGAAGGAGGAGAAACTGGAGGAGAAGCTGATGTTGTTGTGGCAGGAGTAGTGGACACTGACAAATCTGGCAATGTAAAAAATACTGAAATTATAATCAGTTCATGCAAATGTCTTGAATATACAAATGTTTTACACTTTAAAATGATGAATTGAATATTACTCCTCAGTATTTTAGTGTGACCTGCACAGATGAGTCCAGCGTGCTCTTTGTGGGAGCAGTCAGTGTGGTTTTTCAGGGAGAGAGGACAGTCCCACAGGTGAATCTCATTCCCTTTGCACTCGACTTTGTTCATCCACACAACACCTTCACCAGCACCAAAGACTGAATTCCCATCAGCCCTCAGTGCTGCTCCACAACCCAGCTGCCTGCAGACCACCTGAGCATCGCTGATGTCCCACTGATCATCACAGACTGAGCCCCACACAGCGTTATGATACACCTCCAGCCTCCCAGAGCACCGGCCCTCCCCTCCACTCAGTCTGAGAGGAAAATGATCTAAAACACATATCAAACAGCACGGACCAGCTTCAGCACAGCATTGTCATAAACCTCAAGTTCTTTTCTGTATTATTTACTGTTTTAAATCCCTCTGTGCATTCTATTCTAGAGCCCTCTACTTCTCTCTGTGACAACTTTGGGACGTATTTTTTGTTAAGATCACAACATTAAGATCACATCTGTCTAATTCAGTGTACACTTTGCATCAATCCTTGGGCCAGTGTTGATTACCCTGTATATGCTAATTATGCCTTCCACTTTTAACAAATATAGAGTTTCCTTTCATCTATATGCTGATGATACTATATTAAATAATGTAAAATAAATATTTTCCCTTAAAGCATAAAAATGTTTTTCAACCCCTTTTGGCCTGTTTCGAAGAAATTAAGCTTTGGCTATAAAATAATTTTCTAAATTTAAATGAAAATAAAATAAAAATAATTATTTTTGGGACTAAGGAAAATTGTGTGCTAGATGTTGACCATGACCATCTGGCCCCATATGAAAGTCAGTGCACTAGAAATCGTGTAGGTTACTTGTGTAACCCTCGTTCCCTGAAGGAGGGAACGGAGACGTTACGTCAGTGACTGACGAATTGGGATCTCGCCCGAGAGCCCAATCCCCTTCGAGTGTTAACTAAACAAGCCAATGACAGTTGGCGTGCGTGTTTCGCCACGCGCACCCCGCCCCGCAGCGCGGGTATAAAAGGAGAGCGCGTGCAAACGCACATCAGTTTTTCGCTGAGGAGCCGAGACTACGTGCCCCGGCCGTACAGCGGTGGTACAGCAACTGTGGCAACGGAACGTAACGTCTCCGTTCCCTCCTTCAGGGAACGAGGGTTACACAAGTAACCTAGACGTTCCCATTCAGTCAGTCACGTTCAACGTTGAGTTCTGTTTGATCATAACTTAGATTTTGACAAACAGATCAGTACTGTTGTAAAATCATGCTTTTTTCATCTTTGTCAACTTTCTAAAATGAAACCCTTTTTTATCACAGAGTAACTTCAAAATGGTGATTCATACTTTTGTAACAACTTTAGAATATTGTAATTAATTTTATTACAGTGTTTCAGCCTTCCTCCTCCCACCTACAGCTAGCGGAAAAGTCAGCTGCTAGACTTCTCTCTGGGACCCGCAAGAATGAGCCAACAACTCCTATTTTATCTACATTGCACTGGTACCCTATCAAATACAGAACTTATTTTAAAATTCTATTATTTGTTTATAAAGCCCTCAATAATTCGGCCTGTCAACACCAGTATGATTATTGTTTTAGTATTGTTGTGTTTTAAATTTGGTAGTTTTTTTTACTCTATTCTGTACAGCACTTTGGTCAACCTTGGTTGTTTCTAAATGTGCTTTATAAATAAATATTGTAATGTATTGTATTTACAACAAAAAACACACAGAGAAGGAAGTTTAACTGCACATATAGTAAATATGCTGTAATCAATGTTAGCAACCTAAAAATGCAAAACAAATGACTGGCAGAAAGCACCTCCAATTGTTCTGATTGGTGAAGCTTATTCTTTGTGGTTTACAGAGTCAAAGGTATTCTATAGTCTTTGGTCAAGGGCTGGCACAGTACAAACTCATTACTATTATTTTCAAAGATATGTCAGCTTGTCAGTTTTATATGTGGAAAAAGTAATAAATATTTAAACCAATTTGTTGTCAAATAAACTTACTTGAACACTTTCTCTGGTAAGGAGATGCTGAACATGTCAGACGACTCCGCAGAGACTCTTGACTTTCCTCTGCTGAGATTATAACGATCACAGTTTCATGAAACTAATTTTAAATAATTTATTCAGCGTTTCATGTAATTTCATGTAACCTTTATATTTACAGAAATATCACTGAGTTTAAATGGTTTAAAAATTTACCAGAGCAAGTGATCTTGGCCACCTCGTTATCACAGTCATTCTGTCCCCAGGATGAAGATGGACACTGCCATAAAGTGGAATCATGTCGTCGACATTTAAAATAATCCAGCCAGTTATGAGACTTCAGTCCCACTGAATATCTGGGTTCACTGCCAGATCTTCCACAGTTCAGCTCTTGACAGATCAGACTCACTGTCTCTCTGTCCATCTGGTTGTAACAAACATTGCCCCAGGATCCATTGTAGAAAACCTCCACATTCCCTTCACAGCCCTCAGTTAACCTGATCTCTTTAAACTCTAGATAGAAAGGAAAGGGAATTAATTAATTAAAAAAAAAACGTTATTTTAGAGCTTTTAAGAAATAAATATTTTTTGGGAAAAATAAATTGTATTTCACTGCCAGACGATATAACCATTTCAATAATACATAGATCTAAATGTTACAATTTGCAATTGTAAAATGCTTGTCTTTTATTAACTAAAAAGAACCGACTCATTAGAGTCATTAATTTGAGAATCGGATAAACATTTTCATGTGTGTTCCGTAATGAATAGTCAGCAGCAGTGTTTTAGTACTGTATTCCATCTACACTCTCAATGGAATGAACCCTCAATGGAATCACTTTCGGAATTCTTTTAAAAATGCATAAGAACATTTTTCAACCCTGTTCTTAACGTGTATAATGCAAACACAATGGATATTGCTAATAATGAGAGCAATTTATGGGTTATTAAAATGTAATTATTTAAATGATTGTTCACTGTTTACCCGAGCACACGACTCCTACATCCTCCTTGTGCTGACAGTCATGTTTTCCCCAGCCTGGAGAAGAGCAGCTCCACAGGGACGTCTCATTCCCCTCACACTCCACCTCATCCAGCCATATGGGTCCAGAACCAGGACCAAACCAGGCTGGTACCTGCTGGTTACTGAGGGCCACTCCACACTGCAGCTGTCTGCACACCACATGGGCATCTTTAATATCCCAGGAGTCATCACACACTGTCCCCCATGAGCCGCTGTGAAAAACCTCCAGCCTCCCTGCACAGTCTCCCCCAGAACCCACCAGCCTGATGGACCCGCGACCTGATATTCAGAGAAAGAAAAACACATTATTGATCACGAACAACTGAAGAATCTGCCCAGATGTTGTTGTTCTCACCAAGGCAGGTGATTGACAGCTGTTGTGTGGAGCTGCAGTTGAGAGTTTGTGGAGAGCTGCAGTTCCCCAGATGAGCTTCACTCCCAGAGCACTGGAAGCCCGTCACACACTCATGACTGTGTTCAGGACTGGATGAAGAGGAGCCGTAGAAGTTCAGCACAGAGCCACAGCCCAGCTGTCTGCAGACCACAGAGGATTCTGTGAGACTCCAGAAGTCCAGCAGAACTCTCCTCCAGACCTGATGGACGAAAACTTCCACCTCCCCCTCACACTGTCTCTCTCCAGACAACCGCACCAGACCATCATGAAGAACCAGAGATGAATCTGAAGAGAAGATTTTATGTGTTTTTGAACTGGTAGAACAAAGTATTGTAGTTAAAGAACAATTAAATAGTTTATGCCTAATATAAGCCTAGAGAGTTTTTTTTCACAATTAGCATAATGTTATTAGTCCTGATTAAATAAGTTTACCAGAGCAGATTACTCCAACATCTTGTTTATGAGAACATTCAGCTCGACTCCATGAAGAGATGGAACATTCTGAGAGTTTTGTTTCATTCCCGTCACAATCAAACACATCAGCCCAGATTTCACCACTTCCCTCTCCAAACCAGTCTGATCCCACAACAGACACAGCAATCCCACAATTCAGCTGTCTACAGAGGACACTGGCAGCTCTCATATCCCAGCATGCATCACACACTGTGGCCCATTTACTGAGATACTGATGTTCAGCTCGACCAGAACAGGAGTCTGGTCCATTTACCAGTCTGAGATCGGTATAACCTTAATGAAAAACAATGTTTATTTTAAAAAATAAAGTTTTTTTTTTTTTTTACAAAAAAGAAAAAGAAAAAACTTTCTGATTATCACAGTAAGGGAAAAACTACAGCTCCATTACCAGAACATAACAGCCCAATGGCATTCTCATGGGTACAGTTGTGTTTGAGAGATGATGTTGGACAGAAAGAAATATAAGATTCATTTCCTCTGCACTGAATCTCTTGTGTCCACATCTGAGCACAATTAGCATAATGTTATTAGTCCTGATTAAATAAGTTTACCAGAGCAGATTACTCCAACATCTTGTTTATGAGAACATTCAGCTCGACTCCATGAAGAGATGGAACATTCTGAGAGTTTTGTTTCATTCCCGTCACAATCAAACACATCAGCCCAGATTTCACCACTTCCCTCTCCAAACCAGTCTGATCCCACAACAGACACAGCAATCCCACAATTCAGCTGTCTACAGAGGACACTGGCAGCTCTCATATCCCAGCATGCATCACACACTGTGGCCCATTTACTGAGATACTGATGTTCAGCTCGACCAGAACAGGAGTCTGGTCCATTTACCAGTCTGAGATCGGTATAACCTTAATGAAAAACAATGTTTATTTTAAAAAATAAAGTTTTTTTTTTTTTTTTACAAAAAAGAAAAAGAAAAAACTTTCTGATTATCACAGTAAGTGAAAAACTACAGCTCCATTACCAGAACATAACAGCCCAATGGCATTCTCATGGGTACAGTTGTGTTTGAGAGATGATGTTGGACAGAAAGAAATATAAGATTCATTTCCTCTGCACTGAATCTCTTGTGTCCACATCTGAGCGTCTACTTTTCCAAAAGCAGCTGCTCCCAGCACCTGTACAGGAGCCCCACAGTCCAGCTCTCTACACACAACCTCTGCATCCTGCTGGTCAAAGGCAGCATCACACACTGAATTCCAGGCATTCACATGAATCACCTCTAATCTCCCAGAGCACAGGTGAGGTCCATCAATAAGTCTGGAATGTTTATGGTCTGTTTATATTATATTTAATAAATGAGACAAAAGAGACAAATCACATTATTACAGTTATTTGGAGTGTATCTGTTGAGCATATGAAAAATACAACATGAATATCACATCAGATTTACAGTTTTGTGTCATTTTATGTCATTTATCACAGTAAACGGTATACTATGTCATTCACCTGAGCAGATGACTCCAGCATCACCATTATGAGTACATGTGTGCACACCCCATCCTGCTGATCTACAGTTCTTCAATGTAGATTCCATTCCAGAACATAAAGCACTCATCCAGATTGGTCCTGATCCTGGTCCAAAATGAGCATCACCCAGAGCATCTACAGGTTCTCCACAGTCCAGCTCTCTACACACCACTGCAGCATCAGCCATATCCCAGCTATCATCACACACTGTTCCCCACTGACCTCTGTGAAGAACCTCCACTCTACCAGCACAGCGACTGTTACCACCAACAACCCGCACATTCATTGCATCTGAAAAAGGGTAACAGAGAGAGAGAGAAAGAAAGAGAGAGAGAGCGTGCAAATTTGTCATATTTAAAATAATGGACCACTGTGTTGTATACATACATAAGTGTATCTCTCTCTTAATCCAGCTCTTACCAGCACACACCAGTCTAACATTGTTGTCCTGTGAACAGTTGTTTTCATGTGATGGTGATGTTGGACAGAGATGAATCTGAGACTCATTTCCTCTGCACTGAATCTCTTGTGTCCACATCTGAGCGTCTCCTTTGCCAAAAGCAGCTGCTCCCAGCACCTGTACAGGAGCCCCACAGTCCAGCTCTCTACACACAACCTCTGCATCCTGCTGGTCAAAGGCAGCATCACACACTGACATCCACGTCTGATCATGAAGCATCTCTAACCTCCCAGCGCAGCGAGAACCTCCAACCAGTCTGACTTCTGAAAGAACACATCATTTAAATAGTTTACTGGGGAAAATAAAATCCCTTTTGTACACTTGATGGATAAAAGTAATATATCCACTAGCCTATTTGTTTTTTAACAACCACCAACTCGAATCTGAAACCTATAAACAATATTGAGAAATGTTTTTTTCAAAAGCCACAATATGATTTTTTAAATACAAAAATCAATTATTGAGCAAGTACATACAGTTAAAAAAAAAAAAAAAAAACAGTGTTCAGCCTTCTTGCCTGTAGGTGTTTCTTGAAGGTGTAGAGCATTGGTTCTCAACACTGGTCCAGGACCACGGACCCACTGCTCTGCACATTTTACATTTCTTCCTTATTTAATGCATCTAATTCAGATCATCAGCTGATTGAGCCACTTCATCAACTGAAGTGAGTGTGACAGATAAGAGAGACACACATAATGTACAGAGCAGTGGATCCTCAAGACCGATGTTGAGAACTATAGAGAAACTAAGTGGGTTTATTCAAGTAACAGAGACAAATTTTTTGCCAAATATTTTGTGTTTGTGTGTATATCAAACTAAATTATTTTAGTAGAGACCATTTTAGTGATTAAGGTGAGGTACTGTATGGAGCAGTTTACCTGAGCACCTGACTCCAGCATCTTCATTATGATCACAGTCGCTTTTACTCCATCCTGTTGTGCCACAGTTTTTTAGTGTAGACTCTGATCCAGTGCACACAACATAACTTATCCAGATCGGTCCTGTTCCTGGTCCAAAATGAGCATCACTCAGAGCATCTACAGGTTCTCCACAGTCCAGCTCTCTACACACCACTGCAGCATCAGCCAAATCCCAGTAATCATCACACACTGTTCCCCACTGACCTCTATGATGAACCTCCACTCTACCAGCACAGCGACTGTGACCATTAACCAACCTCACATTCACACGGTCTGAATATTGAACAGAGAGAATGAGAAATGAAGAGACAGTGAGGAAAATAGAAAATCGGGACGAAAAATTTGATGAATTAATCATATTACGAGAGGGAAAAACATTTTGGTATTTTGGTAACATTAAATTTTCAGTCAGGGGATTTGAATCTAGAAAAGAAATTAGCTCCAACCTGCACACACCAGTTCAACACTGTATTCATGAGAACAGCTGTGTTTGTCTGATGGTGATGCCGCACAGAGGTGAATCTGAGATTCATTTCCTCTGCACTGAATCTCTTGTGTCCACATCTGAGCATCTCCTTTGCCAAAAGCAGCTGCTCCCAGCACCTGTACAGGAGCCCCACAGTCCAGCTCTCTACACACAACCTCTGCATCCTGCTGGTCAAAGGCAGCATCACACACTGACATCCACGTCTGATCATGAAGTATCTCTAACCTCCCTGAGCAGCGAGAACCTCCAAGTAGCCTGACTCCTGAAAGCAAAAACAATGAATTTATATAAAAAACAAAAAAAACCTTGGTGTATAAAACAATATTTTATAAATTCCTAAGATCACATTTCACATGGAAAACACTACACATTTTATATATTTGTATTGTATTCAGAATATCTGAAAAAAAAGAAGAAAAAAAAAACAGTACACGTAAATGTTAAACAAAGATATCATGCATACTGTAGGTATATTCTTATTTATTTATTTAGTTAGCATATATTTGAGTGAGATAAGTTTGTGATTTTTGTGTATACTATTCAAAAGTTTGTGGTCAGATTTTTTTCAGCAAATATATCAGAAATTACAGTAATGATACTTATGTTACAACAGACTTCAGTTAAAAAAAAAAGTTTTTTTTTATGTTCATCAAAGAATCCTGAAAAAAAATGCCTCCAAACTTTTTATGGAGTTGGTGGGGCACAATTTCTGGTGATGTTATTATGTTGAGGACTTGAGCAGTTTACCTGAGCACCTGACTCCAGCATCTTCATTATGATCACAGTCGCTTTTACTCCATCCTGTTGTGCCACAGTTTTTTAGTGTAGACTCTGATCCAGTGCACACAACATAACTTATCCAGATCGGTCCTGTTCCTGGTCCAAAATGAGCATCACCCAGAGCATCTACAGGTTCTCCACAGTCCAGCTCTCTACATACCACTGCAGCATCAGCCATATCCCAGTCTTCATCACACACTGTTCCCCACTGACCTCTATGAAGAACCTCCACTGTACCAGCACAGCGACTATGACCACCAACCAACCTCACATTCACACTTACTGTATATTGAACAGAGAGAACAAAAAAAATTGACAGTCTCATAATGTGAACGAATCACTTCATGAGAGGGAAAAATGGTATTTAGCTAACATCAAATTTTCAATCTGGGGATTTAAATCTGAAGAGTAAATTAGTTCCAACCTGCACACATCAGTCCAACACTGTTTTCATGTGAACAGTTGTGTTTGTGTGATGGTGATGTTGGACAGAGGTGAATCTGAGACTCATTTCCTCTGCACTGAATCTCTTGTGGCCACATCTGAGCGTCTCCTTTTCCAAAAGCAGCTGCTCCCAGCACCTGTACAGGAGCCCCACAGTCCAGCTCTCTACACACAACCTCTGCATCCTGCTGGTCAAAGGCAGTGTCACACACTGACATCCACGTCTGATCATGAACCATCTCTAACCTCCCAGCGCAGCGAGAACCTCCAACCAACCTGACATCTGAAAGAACACAGACCATTTAAATACTTTACTGGGGAAAATAAAATCCCTTTTGTACACTTAATGTATAAAAGTAATACATCTACTAGCCTATTTTTTTAACAACCACCAACTAGAATCTTAAACCTATAAACAACATTAAAAAAAATTTAAAAGCCTGAAAGAACACAGACCATTTAAATTATTTATAGGAAACAAAAACACTAAACATTTAATATTTGTATTTTAAAATCCAACTAGACTCTTTAAAAAAATTAAAAGATTGACATATTAGCCTCCTGAGACCCTGCATCCTCATATGAGGACATTATATTTTAGTGAATTTCTCTGAGACTATACATGCCACAGTTTTTAGTCTGGATGTCATGTACAGAGCACATTCAGGGCTTATCAGAGATACTAAATGTTTGGATGTTTCACTATGATCACTCCCTCTCCTTGGTCTTCAAAAATGTCTGATATTAATTTAGTGACACTCTTATGGAAATATGATAATATTTTGTAATTGTCATTTCAATCGGACACATTTTTAAACTGTGTGTTATAAATCAACATCTTATGAAAAATGTTAAAGGAAAATGTTATGGGGTTTCAAATCAAAATATGACTTTCTGTTACAAAACAGGAGGTTGATTTCATGCATGTCCTCATATGAGGACACCAGGACTAAAAGCATGTTTATTACGCATTTTTGGAGACACAACAAATGAATACGTAAAGAAAATATATTTCAATATTCCTATGAAATATTATATTTTATTATGAAAATCATGTCAATTATTACTCTCAATATTACACTTCTATTTTCATTACATTACAAAAACACATTAATATGCAAATTAGATTTAGTTTATAGATACATTATATATAATGAGAAAACCTGTTTGTGGCCATTTTACACACATTTTGCATGAAGAAAAATGGTATATCAAATCATTCTGTTATAACATAGTTGAGAATTATCTTTATACAAAGTTTGGTAAAAAAAAATCCTAAAAACTAAAAATGTATTGGTGATTTTAAAAAATCTATTGTTTTTGCCTATGCATGTTCATTCATGTATTTTTATTTATTTTTTAAGAAATTGAGTCCCGATGTCCTCTACCAAGGACGTAGCATAACTTATGAATGAAATATATATATATATATTTTTTTTTTTAATGCTCCAAATGTAATGACATCAAAAAATTAAAACATTTTCCTAAAATGTTTTGCCGGGTCTTAAGAGGTTAGAATGAATTCAAAAGGAACATGTGTCAACGAAGACTGCAGCCATGGAATAAATCATAATAATAATAAATTATAAACACTGTAAATTATAATAAAACAGAAAATATATTTTAAATTGTAATAATAATAATAATAAAATAATAATTCAAATAATTACCGTTTTTACTGTAACAATAAATTCAGGCCTTGCACACACAAGACTCAAATAAAAGACTAAAATAAAATAAAATCACTTTACTGACCCCATATTTTTGGGGATGTATTATTATGGTTTGGTGTGGAGCAGTTTACCTGAGCATCTGACTCCAGCATCTTTAGAATGATCACAGCTGCTTTTACCCCAACCTGTTGAGCCACAGTTCTTCAGTGTAGATTCTGATCCAGTACACACAACATAACTCATCCAGACTGGTCCTGATCCTGGTCCAAAATGAGCATCACCCAGAGCATCTACAGGTTCTCCACAGTCCAGCTCTCTACACACCACTGCAGCATCAGCCAAATCCCATTCCTCATCACACACTGTTCCCCACTGACCTCTATGAAGAACCTCCACTCTACCAGCACAGTGACTGTGACCACCGACTAACCTCACATTCACACTGTCTTTTTGTGCAACAGATGTATGACAGACTGAGAGAAAGAAGGAAAGCACAACTGGAAAACAGAAGAGAATGACAGAGGAAAAAGAAGAAAATAAAACTTTAAGAAATAACTTTAAAAATGCACAAAATATAAATAACGTGGCAATTAGACAGCAGTCAGGTGCCGCATCTTATTGCAGATAAGCAGTTCAATTAAGATGGTTTAAATCTACTGAAAGTATAAACCTACCAGCGGTGACGAGTTTTAGCAGAAACATCATCTTCAGACTCCTCATCATCTCCTTCATGCAGCAGGACACACACTATTTCATCAGCTTAGAAGTTTCTCCTCTAAAGAGCCCCCTAAAGAGAAGAGCCCTAAAACTTTCCAATCATGCTCATCATTACCTTATTAGACAGAACAGAGGAAATCATCAAACAACTTCAGTGACAAATCAGAGGAGGCATTTCTAATTTTTACCATATATATCAAAAGAACGTCAGTGCTGAAAAGGACTCCTCCTCCTCCATATAGAGACACACACACACACACACACACACACACAGAGTGCCAGAGGCAAAAATAATCACACATCATAGAGGAGACATTAAAGATTTCAGAGAGAGGAAGCACTCCAGGATATTTACAGAATCAACACCTGCTGAGATACAGAGACTGATAACTGCTCACTTCAAACATTACAACACATACAAAAATGCATTCAACTGTATATTTATTGATATTTTGTCAAATATATATTTTATGTCAAATATATTTTAGAAATATATATTTAAAATGACTGGAATATATAATTGTATTAATAGTTCATAATGTTAATGTTTTTTCTTAATGATGATGATGTTTTGTTTGTTAATGTACTGTTAATACATGATTTCATTAATTGTCCGTTTCATTTAATAATGTTTATTGCTAGAAAAATCAGAAATCACACACCAGATCACAAATCATTTTTAAAGTAATCAAAAAGGTTTAATTCACTGTGGCAACAACTAAGGCACACAGAAATTAGTAGCCATTTGCGTTAAACGTGGCAATGCGTTACTCACCCACAAGATGGCATTTATGCTAATGACAGGTAAAACGCTACATATTTCTTACTGCAATGCGTTAGTCTTCTTACAGACTTATTGTAGAAACGAGATGCTAAGCGTCTTGTGCTTGTGTCACTAGTACTGAAGGTGAGAGCAATGTTGAATGCTTACTGGAAGAGAAATTGTTCGGTTATTTCTCATAATTCATTTTTTCTGGTCAAACAGACATTTTTATGGTGTTAAAATGTTTTGAAAATTAAACAAAGCAACACAACAGTCTTTCATAATAAACATAATAGGCTGAGTGATGGGAGAATTTAAGTTCTACAAACAACCACTGTAGGTGACAAACCTTTGATTTATCAGCGATAAATTAAGAGAACCATTTTAACATGTTTAGTTTTATGCATTTGTACAGGGCAGGAAAAATAGTTGTCATCACTGAAATTCATCCAGTGCTCTCAGAAGAATTCAATCCAGCATGTTGCAAACAGCATCTCTCCTGTGTGTGTGTGTGTACTTTTCTTTTATAGTCTTTTATAGCCTTAGGGGTCTTTACTGTCTATAATAGAACTTCAACAGAACGACTACTGTTTAAAGTTGGCAAGTATCCTGTTTAAGGTTGGTTATAATATTTTCATTATCTAATAATCATAAATGAATAAGGATTAGGAGGGGAAAAAACATTAAACAAGCAAATAAGCATCTGATCTATTTTTTATTTTATTTTAATTATATAAAACAGAACAGGGAAATGACAACAACTTCAAGTGAGGGATAAGGCACAGAATCAATGATATTAGCAAAAAACATCATTAGCATTAGTTTATGCCGTTTTTGTGTGTGTGTGTGTGTGTGTGTGTTCATTGTTTTTATGACCGTTAAAAAGTGTTAGTAAGTAGTAAAAACAAAAAGTGTTAGTAAGTAGAAAAACAAAAAGAGAATCATAGAAATGGTAAAGCAATTTAAAACATTTTTAAATGCAAGGAATTTAACCCATCAATAAGAATTGATTGAAAAAGCTGAAGTAGCTGTAAAATCATTTAAACCCAACTCTAGCTGTAATATTGTAATTTCATGAACCGAAGCAGTGGGTGTGGCCTTTAAGTCATAAAGTCCTCTCCTAATTTTGATTCCTGCCCCACATCATCATAGTCTGTTATTAAAAAACAAAAGCAAATATATCATGTTAAATGTTTCAAACTGAGCCATTAAAAGCAGCAAATGCTAATCTAATAAAGATTAAAAAGGAGACAAAAACATACCCAACAGGCTTCTCTCATCTTCATTGCTGTTCTTCACATCATCATACTCCTCCTGATCTCCCTCTGATACACAAGTGAAATAAAACCTCACATTGTAATGTGTAACACGGCTTGTGTCATTGATCTCTTTCTCCTCGTGACTGTCTGAGACTATTAGATTAAACCTGATAAAGCCATGATGATTCATTGATGGTAGAAATGCATGTTCAGTTTATCACAGAAACAATCTGGTTCTGTGCGACTCACCCTTTATACTTTGAGAGTCCTGTCCATTAACGATGACATCATCATAATTCTCTGGTGTGTCCACTACATACAAAAAAAACATAACAAACGTTGCTTTATTTTTGGTTGTGAGAATTAGTTCTGTCCGCTAGTGATAACATCATCATAGCTCCCAGGTGTGTCTTTTACAAATTTAACATAACAGATTTAACAGAGACCATTACACTCAAAACAAACCTTATACAATATTTTCTTATTCTTATAATTTTTAATATATAGACTATATATAAGGAGATACAGAATAACTATAGTACAGAACTGCACCTGTCTCACGATCTGGATTCAGTCCATCAGTGATGACATCATCATAGTATTCCCTTGTGATTTCATTCACCCTCTCTTCAACATCAAAACAAAATAGTTTTAGAAAAAAAAATGCTCTTGCCGGCCATTGCCATTTTAATTAAGTAACATATGATACACCTGCAGCTCTGTGGTTTTCTGTCAGGAATTTTGTGGTTTAAAGCAGATGGTTTAACACAACTAGATGAATATCAGCTGTCTGACAGACTCTAATTAATTATATTAAATGAGATTCATGGCTCATCCCTCTGAATTAAGTGATTAGCCTGCTGATAATGACAAATCATACACTATAAAACTTACTCACCCCTCTGAGTGAAGTGATTGTGTCTGTGCTGAAGCTCCTCATAAACGGCCTCAGTCGTCGTCCTGTGTCTCCTCTCAGAGAGAGCTGTGAGTGTAGACAGACAAACCTGCTGTCAGTTCACAACACATGACTGATCACACACTGAATAAGACACAATATGACAGTCTCTGGATCTCTCCTACCTCTCCTCATCACTCTGTTCTGCTGAATCAGTATAAGCAGTGGCACTAAGAGCAGTAAGAGCACAACTCCCAGAACAATCACAAGCACTGGGGGGATGGAGAGAGAAGCTGCTGGAGGAGTTTGTGGAGGAGAGACTGATGTTGAGCGCACTGGAGGAGAAGCTGATGTTGTTGTGGCAGGAGTAGTGGTGGACATGGACAAATCTGTCAAAATAGACAGAAACACATTAACAATAAAGCAAATGATTGATTTAAACACAAATATTATTAGAACTGAGATTCTGACAGACCTACACAGTTGAGTATAACAATCTTCTTGCCCGCGCAAGTGTTGTTCAAGGAGAGTGGACAGTCCCACAGGTGAATCTCATTCCCTCTGCAGTCAACTTTGTTCAGCCACACAACACCTTCACCAGCACCAAAGACTGAATTCCCATCAGCCCTCAGTGCTGCTCCACAACCCAGCTGCCTGCAGACCACCTGAGCATCGCTGATGTCCCACTGATCATCACAGACTGAGCCCCACACAGCGTTATGATACACCTCCAGCCTTCCAGAGCACCGGCCCTCCCCTCCGCTCAGTCTGAGAGGAACATGATCTAACACACACACATCAACCAGCACTGACCAGCTTCAGCACAACATTTACAACAAAACACACTAAAACTGAACCAAGAGATCTGTGATCAGATTTAGGAAATTGCTCCATCCACCCTCCAAACTGCTTTTCCTTCATAGGGTCACAGGGATACTGGAGCTTATCTCAGCATCTCAGAGCACAAATGGGGAACACCCTGGACAGATGGCTAGTCCATCACAGGGTCAACATTCAGATACTCGCTCACACTTATGGGCTATTTATTTTTTCCCAGTTCACATATACAAACCCGATTCCAAAAAAGTTGGGACACTGTACAAATTGTGAATAAAAAAAGAATGCAATGATGTGGAAGTTTCAAATTTCAATATTTTATTCAGAATACAACATGGATGACACATCAAATGTTTAAACTGAGAAAATTTATAATTTTAAGGGAAAAATAAGTTGATTTTAAATTTCATGGCATCAACACATCTCAAAAAAGTTGGGACAAGGCCATGTTTACCACTGTGTGGCATCCCCTCTTCTTTTTATAACAGTCTGCATGTCTTTTGATTTTGGGGGAAATCTATGCAGACATCATACAGAAAGGCTGCCAGGCTGGAACGTGAACTGGGGAGTGGGGACCTTCCTGTTGTAAGGCTAAATGCTAATAATTTATTTTTAAATGCTCATATTTTAATAATTTGTTAAGCAAATACAGCCTTACATTTACAAAAATCTAGCAAATGTGTCAAAAAACTTACTTGAACACTGTCTCTGGTAAGGAGATGGTGAAGTAGAACATGACAGGTGGCTCTGAGGAGACTCATCACTTTCCTCCACTGAGATTACATGATAAAATGAAGAGAACTGAACATTAGAAAACATAATGTCTGTTAAATATATGTGCAATGCCACTTTCCATCACCTCAATTTAGTTTTTCAGAAATGTTAGTTTACTCACCACATTAGATTTAAAAATATTGTATTTAAAGAAATATGACTACTGAGACCATCTTACATCATTAAATTGCATCATTAAAATAATCTCACTTGAGCAGGTGATCTTGACCACTTCATCTTTATTACAGTAATTTTGTTCCCAGGGTAAAGATGGACACTGCCAAAAAGTGGAGTCATGTGGTCGACATATTACTTTATCCAGCCAGTTAGGAGCTGATTCCACTCTTGCTGTAGAAGAGGATTCAAAACCAGATCTTCCACAGTTCAGCTCTTGACAAATCAGACTCGCTGTGTCTCTGTCCATCTGGTTCCAGCACACATTTCCCCAGGATCCATTGTAGAAAACCTCCACATTCCCTTCACAGCCCTCAGTTAACCTGATCTCTTTAAACTCTAAATGGAACGGATGTGCATTTAAACAAATGGAATTCAGGTTGTGTGAAAATAAGTGGTTAATACAAGGGTTATGCATGCTGCAAGCAATAATAACATTTTAAATGTTACATCAGCCTAATAATATGTTATTTAAATATAGAATATTTTATGAAAAAACAACAAATACATCTATGGAAAACATTTTGACTAGTGTACCGTTTACCTGAGCACACGACTCCGACATCCTCCTTGTGCTGACAGTCATGTTTTCCCCAGCCTGGAGAAGAGCAGCTCCACAGGGACGTCTCATTCCCCTCACACTCCACCTCATCCAGCCATATGGGTCCAGAACCAGGACCAAACCAGGCTGGTACCTGCTGGTTACTGAGGGCCACTCCACACTGCAGCTGTCTGCACACCACATCGGCATCTTTAATATCCCAGGAGTCATCACACACTGTCCCCCATGAGCCGCTGTGAAAAACCTCCAGCCTCCCTGCACATTCTCCCCCAGAACCCACCAGCCTGATGGATCCACGACCTGATATTAAGAGAAAGAAAAACACATTATTCATCACTAACAACTGAAGAATCTGCCAAGATGTTGTTCTTCTCACCAAGGCAGATGATTGACAGCTGTTGTGTGGAGCTGCAGTTGAGAGTTTGTGGAGAGCTGCAGTTCCCCAGATGAGCTTCACTCCCAGAGCACTGGAAGCCCGTCACACACTCATGACTGTGTTCAGGACTGGATGAAGAGGAGCCGTAGAAGTTCAGCACAGAGCCACAGCCCAGCTGTCTGCAGACCACAGAGGATTCAGTGAGACTCCAAGAGTCCTGCAGAACTCTCCTCCAGACCTGATGGATGAAAACTTCCAGCTCCCCCTCACACTGTCTCTCTCCAGACAACCGCACCAGACCGTCATGAAGAGCCAGAGAAGAATCTGAGTGAAACATTAGACAAATTACTAAAATATTATCATAAAACTGTAATATTAAAGTAAATTCCGAAATAAATGAAAGAATTCACCAGAGCAGATGACTCCAACATCTCGTTTATGAGAACATTCAGCTCGACTCCATGAAGAGATTAAACATTCTGAGAGTTTTGTTTCATTCCCGTCACAATCAAACACATCAGCCCAGATTTCACCACTTCCCTCTCCAAACCAGTCTGATCCCACAACAGACACAGCAATCCCACAATTTAGCTGTCGACAGAGGACACTGGCAGCTCTCATATCCCAGCATGCATCACACACTGTGCCCCACTCTTTGAGGAACTGAAGCTCCACTCTTCCAGAACAAGAGTCTGAACCGTTTACCAGCCTGAGATCTGTGTAACCTGGACAAAACTGACATGTTACTTAAACAGAATTAATCCAAATCAATAGAAATTGTAATAGTATAAAGTAGTACTACAGAATAAACTACATGTTCTGCCTAGTGTGCTTTTACACGTTTCACTGTACATTTGCATGATGACAAAGAGAGAGAATTTCAATTTCTTAAATTAAACCAATATAATTCTAATCAATTAAATAAATAAAAAAACTCAGACATAATACTTGTTACTTTAAAACGATCTGATTACATAAATTGCATTATTTGTAATTTTACTTTCCAACACTGAGCATAAAAATTATTTTGTTGTATGTTCTATAGTTGTGGAAGTGGCACTCTCGAATCCCACAGGGATAAAAGGGTGAGTGACGACAGTGGAAGACGAGAGAGGACCAAGCATGGAACATGTTATTTTATTTACATTTATGTGTTTATACATTTGTACATGTATTACAGCAGTCTACCGTTTAATTTCATTTTGTAGCCAGTTCCAGCCTCAACACCACTTCTATATTTTTATCTTTAGCGCACTGGCACTTTTTCGTGTTTTTTACTTCTCACATGTTGCCGTTACACAGAGTCATAGTGTCAGTGTCTGGGAGATTAGAAATGACACTATGAGTGCTTCTCAAATGGAAGGCTGCATCCTGCGAAGGCTGCATATCTCAGCTGCCAAATCATCAAATGTCTTTTAAGGCCATCTCAATCCAAAGGATCCTTGGAAGGCAGCCTTCGTTTCACATCCTTCATTCAGCTTAATTTAAAGGATGCATGGGATGGATTCTTCACGACTTTCAGTCAACCACAATCCTTTGCACACATTCCAAATTCATGAAAATAAAGTGATGAAAAATCAGCTGTCACAGTTGCTGGTTGACAAGAACAGTCCTTCATAGATCGTCCCATTTAAAAATACTGTCCAAACTTCCCGGACTTCGAAGGATGTAGCCTTTGAAGTGCGAGTCCTTCGGAGGATGCAGCCTCAGTTTGAACACAGTTTATATAAAATCACACTACCCAGGAAGGGGCACCATGAATTACCACTCATCTCGACAAATCACCAGTGGTGGACGAAGTAGGCCTACTAAACAACTCAAATCAAAGTAGGCAAGGTTTACGGTTTACAGATTGCGAATTCCAGCATGAAGCTTCAGTTTAACATTGAAAGATAATAAGGTAAGATGGAAGTTGCAAATCATAGTCAACTGTTTTACTATAGAAATGTTAAATAACCGACAGCTACATCCAGTGACACAAATTACTCAACTTTTTTTTTTCCAAATATGGCTGTTTTGAGAGAGACAGTAGAGGGTTGCGTGCTTAAATCCCTTACGAAAATTAGATATGGTTCCCTTTCAATTCGTTCTCTTGACATTGCGGCTGATAGCCACTTGGGGAGGAAACTCCTTTTCTCTGAAATGCCGAAGGCTTATCGAATCCTGCTATTGCACCTGCAATAGCCAATGGTGTTCAGTCATCCAAGCAGTACATAGCTTGGCACTGAGCACCATTTATCTCAGAATCTTTCTCCTTTAAGCAGCTTTGCTGACTTTAAGAAGCCTCTTATCTCTCACTCTTGAACGTGCACTCTTCAGAGGACGATACCTAGATTGCCATACCCTTCAGCGTTCCAGTCAGTATAAGATCTGTAATATTTTATGGATAAACTGTCCACTCACTTCTTCACCTCCACGGCTGAGCTGCAGAAATGGAAGTCATGGCAGTTTAGGATAGAAAGTTTAGGTGATGGGCCTGTGACGTGTCTATTCTTGCATCCTCCTTGTTCAGCTAAACCTCCCATGTCTCCTTCAAAAAGGAAATATTCACTTCCTCTTTACCTGGGCAGCCCGCAAGCAGATGCAGTGCTGTCAGTGTTTGTCTACCCTTCAGTAAGTGAAGGCCTTGGGTAGCAAGCTTGGCAGGAAAATAGCCTTGTCGGTGACCGTGCTGTCTATGAGAGGAGGTTTACAGGGATTTACAGACCCTCATTTGCACAATTCAAGTAGCCCCCTAACTCAGAACAGCGGAATGCCATGTGCAGAGCACAGAGAAGTTCATCCACACAATATCAACAGCCCTTTGCCTCAGGGCAATGGCCAGTTGTGTACGGGGCATCGAAAAATGTCCTTATCAGCAGCTTCTTGCCTCAAAGCAAGGGCAAGCTGTGTGCAGAGCACAGAGAAGTCCAAGTCACTTACCATTCACACGATAGCAGCAGCCCCCTCAGAGCAACCGTCAGCCGTGTGCAGAGCTCAAGAACTTCCAGTCAGTCACTCACTCACACGATGTAAGCAGCCCCGGTCTCGTTCTCATTCCCTCCTCTCAGAAACCATGGTTACGTTGATTAAACAGAGACATTTTACTACAAATAAAACCAAAAACCAAACGATGGTAACCACAAATTAACCATAGTTTTGCCACACTAACCATAGTTTAACCATGGTATTTGTAGTAAAACGGTGGTTATACAAATGGAAGTCAATATGCCAAAAAACATAACTAAACGTTTACTATAGTAAAACCATGGTTAATTTGTGTAAGCGATTACAGTCTGTGCGTCTCTCTCTCTCTCAAACAATGAAGCTGTAAGTTTAGTTACTTCAAAAACAGCAATTATACCCCCTTTTTACTGAGAAATATAATTCAGCATCGAAGCAGTATCAAATAAAAGTCACAGGGCAGCAGTGACAAGTTACTCTGCTCCTGAATTTTTCTGCGTGTGCAGCACGATCAGTAACCTCTGTGTGCAAACAATGTGTGTTTACGTCCATTAAAGTATTTTATACAAATATATAGACGCATATATAATATATAGATTTATACACCAGTTATTTCTGGTCCTCGAATCTGATTGGCTGATAAGAGTGTGATATTAAGAGTCCAGCAGAACTCCAACAGCCGTTTCACCATTTGTATCACTCCGCTTGCCTAAGTTACAGTATTTCCCACAGCGAGTGTCATGGTGGACGCCCAAATGCACTAAAAATGTTTAAAATAATACTGTTTTGTGTCACGGAATGTAGTTTTAAGAGTTTTTTAGGTAAGAATGTAGTTGTTTGGACTTCAGAAATGCGGTTTGTTAATACAGATAATGTCTATTTGAAAATTTGCTTTAACATTTTCGGAGATGTGAGCTCCAGGACGTCAGTGGATGTTCAGCGCTCCTAAACCCCTGGAAAGCGCCTCACCTCGGCCAGATCTTCTGGAATTTACCGCTGGCTCTGATGTCTCTATATGGGTTAAACACGAGATATAATTCGTTTTGGGTAAATCTAATGGGCAGTCTTTGGTCTTATTATTCTATTATTGGTTCCAGAGTAAATAGTTTTGGCTGAAGTCAAAATCTCATCACGTTATACTTTATATAGCTAACTTCAATGCTGTATATCAGAGCGCTGTGTTTGTACTTTCGACTGAATTGCCAAGCAACTTTTATGATGGCTGTTGTTGTTGTTCATTAAATATTATTATTCAATAAATAATATTTTATTTAAATAATAGTAGCATTTAATAATAGTGTTTAGTATTGAGAAACGGCGTGTTCGGGATTTTAGTTACATTGTTCTGCCTTTAGATGGCGACAAGAGACTGCTTTTACAAGTCAAGACTTTTATATTGAAAAATAAACGCTGTTGTTAAAGGAAATAATTTTTACTTTCAACAACAGTTTGATGCAGCCAACAAATGCACGGAGCAATGCTGTCATTGGAAATTACCCTTAACAGATGAAAGGATATTAACGTTACGACAAAGACAACGCTTTTCTCAGTGGATATTCAAACTAATGCTTTATTGTGAATATGAGATTGATCTGAAGAATGAATGCTGTATCAGATGCAGGTAATCACACTTGCTCAGTCCATCTCTCTCATAATACTCCACTCCACATAATATTTTAATAGCTTTTAATACAGTAATACAATAAGCTTTTAATGAAGCAAGTTCCTTCGTTACTAGTTCTAAAGGGGTGTTTTCGAATAACAAAGGCTTGGGCTCAGCTGTTAAACTGTCAAACTGAGATTTGAATCCGTGGCAGAAAGAAGTAGTTCTGCACAAAATAGGGTTTTTAAAGACACTCCGTTGTTTTTCCTAATGTATTTACACACTCGTGCCATCAAACTGTTGTATAAACGCAATATCACACTCGTAGACGTGAGATACGGCTGTATATCGGCACGCTGTGATTACCTACGGCCAAATCACAGCTGTGCTAATATACAGCCATATCTCACATATCTCACATCAATGAGTGATATTGCTCATATATATACTGCAAATATATAGAAAATATGTATACTCAACCAGAACACATCACTCCGACATCACTGTCATGTGAACAGTTGTTTTTGCTTGAAGTCTGATGTGGGCAGAAATATATTTGAGACTCATTTCCTCTGCACTGAATCTCTTGTGTCCACATCTGAGCGTCTCCTTTGCCAAAAGCAGCTGCTCCCAGCACCTGTACAGGAGCCCCACAGTCCAGCTCTCTACACACAACCTCTGCATCCTGCTGGTCAAAGGCAGCATCACACACTGTGTGCCATGTGTTGCCTTGAATCACCTCTAATCTCCCAGAGCACAGGTGAGATCCATTAATAAGTCTGGAATGTTTATGGCCTGTTCAAACCACACAAAACAGATTTATGCAGAATGGCAAGTTTAAGAGTATATTCAATACTAACAAGATTGGAAAAAAAAAAAAAATTATGAAATTAAGCCAATTTGTAGTAAAAAAAAAAAAAAAAAAAAAAAAAACACACCATGCACATCTAATCAGGTTAGATTTTCAGTCCAAAACATTACATTCCATCATTCCCAGAGTTGGGAAGGTTACACTGAAAATGTAATGGGTTACAGATTACAAGTTACCCTATTTAAAATGAAATAGTAGTGTAACTTTTTACTTACTTTACTTTATTACAGTAATGTAACTGACTACTTTTGATAACTTTTTGATTACTTTTCAAAATTTTTAATGAATGTTTTCAATTTAATAATTTTCAAACATTTACACAATGCAGGATTGACCTTACAGTATGTGCTCAACACTGATTACTGTCAGACTTTCAAAATCCTTCATCATTTGAATTAAGATGATAATACTTGAACACATCCACCACAAAATCAGACTTTAGTACCGCCTTTTACTTTGAGATTGATCTGAAGTTCAGTACAGATTTAATCATAAGAAATAGTTTACTGATACTGTTTTTGAAACCAAATCTTCGCATAACTTCAGGAAACACTGCATCTAACAATGCTTTGGAAAAAAATCCAGTTAATTAAAAAAAATAAAATAAAAGCATATACATCAACCCAAATATGGTTATCTAATAAGCATGTGCCCTATTCTTTGTACTAAACTCCTGAAACATTGGTGTCTGTTTGTATATATGATATGACGATAGTTTTCTCAAAAGAAATTGTAAAATGCTCATGAAGTGACTCAGTTCTAGAGCCGTTCTAGAGATTATGTTTATGTGTTCATGTACTCATATTGAGGTGGCAGAGGCTAAAAACACCACAAGTGATACACACGCACACTTAAATGAAACCGCGTGCCTGTGCCATTAATTTCCACGATGTGCGGACTGAGAAAATATTTCACACTCATCCAGGCCATCCCATACACCCTAATGCATTCTAAAACACGGACAACCCTATTTTTTTGTATGGCCATCACAAAAAATCCTTAGCCTGGGGACATGCAAAATAATTAAAAGTTCTTTCCTGAACTGCACCTTCACTTCCTTTTTAATTTTCAGTCTCTTTATTTTGCCCTGATATCTCTGTCTCTCACATGACTTTAATACTCAAGATTTAACAAAACTATACTTTCTAAATTGCCTACATGTCAAAATTAGTACAATAATAACTACATCATTACAATAACTTTATAGAAAAATCATAATACTGAACATGAGTCATATTTGTCCCTTAAAAAAAATTAACCATGATTTTATTATAATAAAAGTACAGTAACCATGTTTTTTTGTTGTTGTTGTTGTTTTTTGCACATCACAGGACAGTGAACTGTCTGTCAGAAATCATAACACGTCAGCTGTCTTAACCGCGGCTTGTGTACTGCATCATCACTGTGTCTGTCACGCCACTCTGTTGCCCTTTCGGGCTTGAACTGATGGTAAAACTAGCGACATTATTAACTGTCTTGATATTTACTTTGAAAGCTTGAAGCTCGCGATTATGGTAAGGGGCATTACATTTCCGAAACGTGCTTGTGGTGTTCGGCCAATCACAATGCACTGGGTCAGCTGGCCAATCAGAGCAGACTGCGCTTGTCAAAGGAGGGGGCTTTGTTGAAAACGACGTGTTTGAGAGAGGCGGGGCATAGAGGACCTACAATAATGTACAGTATTTGAAAAATAATGTGTTTTTTGAACATTAAAGCGTGTCAACATATTCTGTTACACCAAATACACAAAATAATGATCTTTAAAATAGCATCATATGATCCCTTTAAGTAAAATATTTACATTCTCAACAGATTTAAAGTTTTAATTTGAATTGCAGCCACAGTTTTAAGAGTGAAGTGACTGTTTAGTGAATTTTCTCTGAAATGTATTGACGATCAGACTCATTCACCTGAACAAATGACTCCAGCAGCTGTACGACAGACAGATTTACGCCATCCTTCTGACCCACAGTTCTTCAGTGTGGACTCTGATCCAGTACACGTGACATACCCCATTCGTGTTGGTACCTGATTGGAACTTAATCTTTGTCCAAAATGAGCATCACCCAGAGCATCTACAGGTTCTCCACAGTCCAGCTCTCTACACACCACTGCAGCATCAGCCAAATCCCAACCAGCACCACACACTGTTACCCACTGACCTCTATGAAGAAGCTCCACTCTACCAGCACAGCGACTGTGACCACCAACCAACCTCACATTCACACGGTCTGTACATTGAGAATGAAGAGAATGACACAAAGAAATACTGAAGGACAGAGAGAGAAGATGGCAAAAAGACTAGAAAATGACAAAAAAGTGCATTTTAAAATGTATTTTACTTAAAAGAAATTCATTCCAACCTGAACACAGCAGTCCAACATCTTTATCATGAGAACAGTTGTGTTTGTGGGATGGTGATGTTGAACAGAGGTGAATCTGAGACTCATTTCCTCTGCACTGAATCTCTTGTGTCCACATCGGAGTGTCTCCTTTGCCAAAAGCAGCTGCTCCCAGCACCTGTACAGGAGCCCCACAGTCCAGCTCTCTACACACAACCTCTGCATCCTGCTGGTCAAAGGCAGCGTCACACACTGACATCCACGACTGATCATGAAGTATCTCTAACCTCCCAGAGCAGCGAGAACCTCCAACCAGCCTGACTTCTGAACAAAGGGCGGGGGCATTGGCGATGCTTTATAATGTGGTTCAGTTTGTTACCATTATGTTAATCATGATAATTAACAAAATTATTTTAAAACATTCATCGACCCAAGTTAATATTAATTAAGCATAATATTGTTCACTTTTAGATTAATCTTTTTCATCATAATACATTAATGTTCATTTAAACAAATCGACATGTTAAAAATGTATATGTACAAATTAACAATTACCTAGAATAATACACTGTTAAAGTATGATTCTTTCTTAGTTTGCATATTTTAGGCCAGTACATTATTTTTCTCATTAAATTTTTTTTTTATAAATAAATAAAAAATAAATGAAATACTGGCACATTTTTAACTAAATAATTCTTGTCTTTTTTGGTCAACCATTAAGCATTATTCATTCATGTTAAAAGAAAACCACATTTGCAATTTAATTTACAGCAGGTGGCTGATCACCGAGGACAGGTTTGAAGCAGTTTACCTGAACAGATTACTGCAGCATTTCCACTTTCTCTACAGTCATATCTAAACCCTCCTGCTGAGCCACAGTTCTTCAATGTAGACTCTGATCCTGTACACATGACAGTACTCATCCAGATTGGTCCTGATACTGGTCCAAAATGATTACCACCCAGAGCATCTACAGGTTCTCCACAGTCCAGCTCTCTACACACCACTGCAGCATCAGCCATATCCCAGTAATCACCACACACTGTTCCCCACTGACCTCTATGAAGAACCTCCACTCTACCAGCACAGTGACTGTTACCATTTACCAATCTCACATTCACACGATCTGAATATTGAACAGAGACAATGAGAGATAAAAAGACAGACGAATGAGAGAAAGAAATATTGAGAAAGGGCACAAACACGAGCAGATGTGAAAACATAATACATTTTTTATACATAATTCCAACCTGCACACATCAGTCCAACATCATTGTCATGTGAACAGTTGTTTTTATGTGATGGTGATGTTGGACAGAGATGAATCTGAGACTCATTTCCTCTGCACTGAATCTCTTGTGTCCACATCTGAGCGTCTCCTTTGTCAAAAGCAGCTGCTCCCAGCACCTGTACAGGAGCCCCACAGTCCAGCTCTCTACACACAACCTCTGCATCCTGCTGGTCAAAGACAGCATCACACACTGACATCCACGTCTGATCATGAAGTATCTCTAACCTCCCAGAGCAGCGAGAACCTCCAACCAATCGGACTCCTAAACAAAGAAAGAAAACAAAACATTGGTAACACTTTATAATAAGGTTCAAATTGTTAGCATCAATGCATTATGTAGCATGACCAACTTATGTACTGTACACCATTATTTTAAAACATTTATTGATCTAGGTAAATATTAAATATACTTAATAAATCAAAGTTAAATATGCTGATACATTTTAATTCAGACTTGTTCATCATAATGTGTTAATATTAATTTATACAAACTGATATGTTTCAAATGTTTATGTATGCTGTAAAAATTACTTTGAAGTAGTAACCAAAAATATTACTGGAGAATGTTTTACAAGAAAACACCATTTCAGTTTTTCTCCCTCAAAATATCATGTGTGACTCTAATATTGTATTCAATAAGATTCTTGTGGTGCATGTCAAATTTACCCTAATTGGTTTCACACACTGAGTGAGAAGCATTTTAACATAAATACCTCTCCCAAATTACAACAAAAACAAACATGAGAACATCTGGTTTTTAAAACAATATTTAACAAATACTTAAAAAAAAATTCTTTATTATAAAAAAGAGAAAAAAATATATATATATTATTTAAAATATATTTAAAATATTTGCATGGTGCTAGCAACACCAAGATCATGGGTTTGATTTCTAGCAAGATTACAATGCAGTGTTAATTTTTTCATATAGTCCGCTAAATACAAATGCAAATAGGCTACTCTCAGAGGGAAGTTGACAACCTGACATAAAATATGTAATTTACTTAGATTAATAACTGTTGTAAAAGTACGTTTCTTTGTTAGTTCATGAAGCTGAATGTTAATAAATTTAACCTCATTGTAATGTGATAGCCTATCATATAATACATGTATACATGTCTGCTTATTTTAGACATGGACATTATTTCTCGTAAAAAAATAAAAATAAATAAATACTGGTACACTTGCTTGCAATATAAATAATGTCACCAATAAGCACCATTTATTAATGTTAAAAGAAGCCAATTTAAAAATTTTACCTGAGCAGATCAGTCCAGCATCTCCAGCAGGACCACAGTCATTTTTAAACCCTCCTTCTGCCGCACAGTTCTTTAGTGCCGACTCTGATCCAGTACACGGGACAGATCTCATCCAGATTTTTCCAGATCCTGATCCAAAGTGAGCACCACGCAGAACATCCACAGGTTCTCCACAGTCCAGCTCTCTACACACCACTGCAGCATCAGCCATATCCCATGACTCCCCACACACTCTTCCCCACTGGCCTTTATGATGAAGCTCCACTCTACCAGCACAGCGACTGTGACCACCAACCAACCTCACATTCACACTGTCTGTTTATTGAACAGAAAGAAAGAGATATTAAAAAGAAAAATCAAGACATAATTATTAGACAATGAGGAAAAACACTTGCAGTATTGCACTTTCCGCTAATATTAACACCCTTGGTAAGTAAAACGGTCTGTGAAAAATGTATTAATTTAGTCCTTCGTTTAAAACATTATCAAATCTAACATTCAACTTAAGTAAAATTGACAAATAAAATAAAATAAAACAATTAAATGAAAAAGTGAAATTGACGTTATGTGTGGCGTAATGTGTGGCGTTATGGTAACCCATACTTGGAATTTGTCCTCTGTGTTTAACCGATCCAGGTGCACACACACAGCAGTGAGTAGAATGTAGTATTAGTAGTAAAGGGGCAAAAAAAAGGGATCAACTGAGATGTTAACAATTGGCTTGAAAGAGGACGTATATATTGGCCTCACACACAGCAAGAGGGATGATTTGTGACTAAAAAAATCTCCTAAAATTGCAGCTGGGGAATTGCAATGTTTCTCTAAAAGTCTCTAAAACTATGATCAGACTTGACCTACATGCCCACGACCTGTTTTGGAGTCCAAAAAAAAAGAAGAAAAAAAAGACTGATTGACTGATTACAGTTTGCCATATGGACTTTCAGTGGGACTGTTTTTTTTTTCTTTCTTTTACTTATGATAATTAAATATAACAGGTGGGTTTATTGTACAGTTTAAACTGGGATGTGTTTAAATCTAACAGGAAATTCAAATGATGAGGATAGATGGATAGATAGATTATCCACTAAGCACAAAATTAAAGTTTTGACTTAGCTACTCCAGTCCTGTGACCCAACCCTGCTGTGGAATAAGCTGAGAGATTCCACATGCACGGACCTCTGTATCTGACTTTGCACAAAGTATTAAATAAAATGTGCACAAACATATTTGAGTTTGTCTTTCAAATATTTTAAGGTTTTTACATTTTTTGTGACTATTTTGATGGAAAAACCAAGAGAAAAGAGCAAAGAAATTTTTCCATTGCATGTTTTGTTCATATTTACCAAGGATACCAATAATAACGAAGAACACTGTAGATCTTACAGTATATATTCACTTTCAGAAGATAGTTAGTAGATAGTTTTAACCTGCACACACTAGTCCAACACTGTTTTCATTGGAACAGTTGTTTTTATGTAATGGTGATGTTGGACAGAGGTGAATCCGAGACTCATCTCCTCTGCACTGAATCTCTTGTGTCCACATCTGAGCGTCTCCTTTGCCAAAAGCAGCTGCTCCCAGCACCTGTACAGGAGCCCCACAGTCCAGCTCTCTACACACAACCTCTGCATCCTGCTGGTCAAAGGCAGCGTCACACACTGACATCCACGTCTTGATCATGAAGTATCTCTAACCTCCCAGAGCAGCGAGAACCTCCAACCAGCCTGACTTCTAAATAAGACAACAAAATAATTTAAATAGTTTTTAATACAAATAACATCAACAACAATAATAGATTTACAGATTTTTTTTTTTTTTACTCTGAAGCAACTTTATAGCTATTGCGCTATTAGATGTTTCTACAACCCCAATTCCAGAAAAGCTGGGACATTTTGTAAAATGCAATAAAATCAAGAATCTATGATTTTTTCTTTCTCTTTAACTCTTATTTAATTGACAAAAGTACAAAGAAAAGATTTCCAAAGTTTTCACAGACCAACATAAATGTATTTTGTAAATATGAACAAATTTTAAATTTGGATGGCTGCAACACACTCCAAAAAAGTTGGGAAAGAGGCATGTTTAACACTGTGTCACATCAACCTTCCTTTTAATTACAATGTTTCATTGTTTGGGAATTGAGGATACTAATTGTTTGTACTGGTCATACAATTTCTATTGGAGACATCCACTCTGTCTCTATGAAACCATGGTATTGTAGCACATGCAGAATGAGAGCTGGCATTGTCTTAATCTAATAACCATGGATGTCCCATGAAAGACATCTTGATGGAAGTATATATCTCTGTACAATCCCAATATATGCCTCCATGTCCATAGTACCTTTACACATATGCCAGTCACCCATGCTGTTTGCTCTGCTCCACCCCCATACCATGACAGACGTTTACTTTTGCTTCTGTTGCTAATGAAAGTCTGGATGGTCCCTTTGGACTTTGGGACTGAGAACTCAAAATCCATTTTCTCCAGAAACAAGTTGAAGTGAACTCATCTGAGTACAGCACACATTTTCACTGTCTTTTTGACTATCTGAGATGAGCTCTGGCCCAGAGAACCCGGCAGCATCGCTGCAAGCTTTGCTTGCAAAGACTGAGATTTGTCAATTAAATAAAAGTTAAAGAGAATTAACAAAATCACAGATTCTTGATTTTATTGCATTTTACAAAACGTCCCAACTTCTCTAGAATTGGGGTTGTAGAAGGTACAGATATTTCTTTTCTATATACACTACCGGTCAAAAGTTTGGGATCAGAATAATTTTTTATGTTTTTTACAGGAGTTTCTTATGCTCATCAAGGCTGCATTTATTTGATAAAAAATACAGGAAAAAAATTCATATTGTGAAATATTATGATGTAAAATAATGTTTTTCTATTTTAATATACATTAAAATCTCATTTATTCCTGTGATGCAAAGCTGAATTGATCCTTCAGAAATCATTCTAATATGCTGATTTATTATCAGAGCTGGAAACTGTTGTGCTGCTTAATATTTGTTTGGAGCCTGTGATGCTTTTTTTCAGGATTCTTTGATGAATAAAAAGTTAAAAAGAAGAGCATTTATTTAAAATAGAAATCTTGTCTAACCATATACACTATTGTTCAAAAGTTTGGGGTCAGTAAATTTTTTTTTCTTTTTTTTAAAGAAATTAAAACTTTTATTCAGCAACGATGTTAAATTGTTAAGAAGTGATAGCAAAGATTTATATTGTCAAAAAAGGTTTATATTTTGAATACATGCTGTCCTTTTTTTTTTTTTTTATTCATCAAATAATCCTGAAAAAAGTATAGCAGTTTCCCCCAAAAAAATATTTGGCAGCACAACTGTTGCCAACATTAATAATTCAGCATATTAGAATGATTTCTGAAGATCATGTGACACTTTATACTGGAGTAATGGCTGATGGAAATTCAGCTTTGCATCACAGAAATAAATTATAATTTAAAGGATATTAAAACAGAAACCCTTATTTTATATTGTAATAACATTTTGCAAGATTACTGTTTTTTTCTTCTGTATTTTCTATCAAATAAATGCAGCCTTGATGAGCATAGGAGACTTATTTAAAAAAAACAGTCTTACTGATCCCAAACTTTTGACCGGTAGTGTATGTTCGAACTATAGATTTGATCCGTTTTATGTTTGTATTTGGTTCGATTACATAGATCGATTACAAAACTATACAGGTATCCAAGGGCAGGCTTTAAGATGGTTTAGATCCTACCTGTCTGATCGCTACCACATTGTTCATTTAAATGGGGAGTCATCTCAATTATCACCAGTAAAATATGGAGTGCCACAAGGATCTGTCCTAGGTCCTCTGCTATTTTCGATGTTCAGTATGTACAGCACTTTGGTCAGCCTTGTTTGGTTATTATAAATCTGCTTAAGAAATCAATTTAATTTGAATATGGAACAGCTCACCTGAGCAGATGACTCCAGGGTCTTTGCTATGATCACAGCCATAAACATGCCATGGTGATGATCCACACTTCTTTAATGTAGCTTCCGATCCCCTACAAAGGTCAAAACTCATCCAGATTGGTCCTGATCCTGGTCCAAAATGAGCGTTATACAGAGCATCCACAGGTTCTCCACAGTCCAGCTCTCTACACACCACTGCAGCATCAGCCATATCCCAGCTATCATCACACACTGTTCCCCACTGACCTCTATGAAGAACCTCCACTCTACCAGCACAGCGACTGTGACCATCAACCAACCTCACATTCACATCTATTTGTTCAACAGATAATTAACAGACCAACATCCGAAAAAAGGATCAGGAGGACAGAGAAAGAAAAAAAAAGAGAAAGAAAATAACAGCTCTAATAAATACACAAAATATAGACAATATATGGCAGTTAGACACCATTAAGCTGCAGTGAAATATTGCATATACATGTGAGAGATGTGATAATTTTCCTCTGACTTACCGGCGTTGATCAGTTTTATCAGAAAGATCAGCATTAGACCGCTCTCCATCATCTTCTCCTGCTCGACCCACTATTTCATCAACACAGCACAAGTTTCTCGTCTGCTCCCTCAAACACACTGAAGAAACTGGTTCCTGTCAGCCCCCTAAAGAAAGAGAACAAGCCCCAAAACTTTCCAATCAAGTTCATCATTACCTTATTAGACAGAACAGAGGAAACCAACAAAGAGCTTGAGTGACAAATCAGAGGAGGCATTTTAAATTTTTCACCATATACAGTATGTCAAAAGGACATCAGTGCTGAAAAGGACTCCTCCTCTTCCACCACTAAGTAGAGCCTCTTCAGTGAGGATGCACACACACTCCTGCCAAAGGAAAAAAATAGTAGCACATCATACAGGAGACTTGAAAGATTGCAGAGAGGAAGCACTCCAGGATATTTACAGCATCAACACCTGCTGAGATACAGAGACTGATAACTGCTCACTTGAGACCTATTACCATATGATTTCCGCTTACAACAAATACAATAAGATTCTTTACTAATTTTTGACACCCAGCAAAACAGTTCTACAGCATAACGTGAAAACAGGTAATTATTCTGTCTTCAAATTATATCTCTATAGAGTGGTCTATTTCACTATAGTGTTGACTGCAATCATTAACCTAAACCATTCAATCATGTTAACCAAACAATTAATAAAATAATAATTACGTTTAAAAATGACTTATTTAATTTATCAAAATCTAACTAAAAATTATAATTCCAAACCTCCCAAATTTAAGATCAATTTGCATCCCTGTTACACATTCTGGCATTGTTTTTAATTATTGTTTTTTAATTTTATAAAATGCACATTCAGTTTTAATGTTATTGTTTAAAAATTGTAAAACCACACAAATCAGTATCTTAAACTGTAAATAAAAAGCTTTCATTCATTATAGCAATTATACAGTACATAGGCTTGTGCGTTGAATGTGGCAATGTGTTGCTCACCCACAAGATGGCAGCAAAAATCTATTTATTCTAATAACAGGCATTTCATACGGCAATGCTAGTCTTCCAACAGATGGCAGCAAAACATTTATTACAGAACTGAGCCAATAAGTGTCTCGCGCTTGTGTTACGGCAGGAGAGAGCAATGTTGAACGCTTAAGATAACTGCTATATTTCTTTTTAACAACAAACACTCTCAATGATTATGTTTTTTCTGGTCAAACGTACATTTTATTGTGGTAAAATGTTTTGGTAAAAAGCCTGAAATTAAAAGTAGGACTACATAATAGTGCCTCATAACAAATTGAGGTGATGGCAGACATTGAGGTTTACAGCTCTATTAACAAACCTTGTAGGTGACAAATCGTTGATTCCCCAACAATAAATTAAGAGGCAGCATTTAAATATCAGCATATTGACAATTTCAACCTTTTTTTAAAAGTCATTAAAAAAAAATAAGAGACATAAAACAGTGTGAGTTACAGATGACATGTTTAGCCTTGTGCATTTGTAAGTCAGGGCAGGGGGGAAAATAATCACTCAAATTCATCCAATTCAGTGCTCTCAGAAGAATACAATCCAGCATGCTGCAAACACCATCTCTCATGTGTTTGTGTGCACTTATGTTTCTTTTAAACTCTTAGGGGTCTTTACGGTCCAAAGCAGAACTTCTCCATCTTCACTCTCATCCCGCAGACTAGTTCAAGTTTCTACCGGTTCCACCAACATCTGTCCATAAGCGCTGAATAGGCACAACATTCCAGCTCAAACTATATCAGACGTCCACAGAAGAAATAATCAGCAGATGTCCCAGCAGCAGATCACGTCCCGGAGGCTCGTAGACCCTGTTTCTGCATGACGTTCCAGAGTTTGTGGAGGTTGGACTGAGTTATGAGGTCGTCTGGTTTGAGCTGCAGCGCACGGAGGTAGTTGCTCTCAGCTTCCTTCAGCTTCCCATTAAGATGGAGGATCGCCCCGAGATTCATCAGAGCTGCTGGATGCTGGGAAAACAAGAAAGAGACACAGAAATAGATAATCAGGATGAAGATGGCCAAAGAATTAGGTTTCAAAAAATAAATAGAAAAGTAAATAAAACTAACATTCTAAAATAGTGACAAGCATGATGGAATATGGTGCTTTAATCTTAAAGAGCATATCATAAAATTAGAATTTTGTTATTAAATATTTAATGCATGTAAAATAATCAATTCTGCCAGGTCACTTTATAACATGGCTAAAGAAGGTACTTACATCAGGTCTTAAATTAGCTGCCTTCCCATAATACCTTTCAGCTGCCTCATTCAGACTGGCCTGTCTGTGGACAAACACACACATTAAGTTATTATTACTACTTTATTAGTCATAAAATATCGTATTACTCTTTCATTATTATTATTATTAACAACAAGTGTTTGACCATATAAAATCAATATGGCAATTTGGCAAGTAGCTGTGGATGTAACAAGTGGAGCCCACCTGCAAACCACCTGAAACTAAAATTGTGCAGATGTAGCTGTGAGTTTTTGAGAGACACACACACCTGAGCATATGAGCAGCACTGAACACCACGTCAAACTCCGAACTGTCCAGCGCTGCAGCTTTCTGAGCCATCGCTGCTGCCTCTCCCAGACGAGACTCTTCCAACAGAAACTGACCTGACAGACAAGAAAGAAAGAAAGAGGAGCTCACAGGATTGAAAACAACTCAAGCACAGCAGGCCAGAAGCCCACAGGTCGAACAGTCAGAGATCAGTGCAGATACGCAGCACAAGCTTCCAAAAACACACCGTCTTTAGCCATCTTCAAGAAATGGCTAAAAACCCATTTCTTCCATCTACACTTGACTGTCTAACACTAGCACTCTCTATTCTATTTCTGTTTTATATAATTGTTCTTTTTATTTATAAAAAAAACTTGACCCTCTAACACTTACACTCTCTATTTACTATTCACTTTTTTTAATATAACTACTTTTCTTTTTATTAAAAAGAAATTTGACCTTCTAACACTAGTGTCCTCCATTTTTTCTATTCTAGTATTTCTATTCGTTTTATTTTTACTTATTAAAAAAACTTGACCCTCTAACACTTGCACTCTCTATTCTCTACTCAATTTTTATTCTAAGAATAATATTTATATTTTTTAATTAAAAAAATAGGACCTAACACTAGCATTCTCTAATTTTTTCTATTCTATCTTGTTTTCTTTTTATTTATTATAAAAATGACCCTCTAACACTAGCATTCTCTATTAATTTTCTATTCTTTCGACTTGTTTTTTTTATTAAAATGTTTTTTCCCTCTAACACGAGTTCTCTATTCTAATTCTATTCAATCTCCTTACTTTTTTTATTTAGTATAAAAAAACCTTGCCACGTGTACTGTGTTACTAATCGACTAATCGAGACTTGTCATAGCACTTGCGTATTGTTGGTCTTTTAAGTGTTTTTGAATCTCAAATAAAAACATCTGAGTGCACTGAGAAATAAGCACTGACCCATCATATTGTACAAACTCTGCGGTGCAAACTGTTGTGGCATTTTTTGCACAGCCTCTTTATACATGGACAGCGCCTCCTGAGGACGACAAACAAAAACAACCTGTCATAACGTGACAATGAGAACTGTTAATTAAGAACAACCAGGGAACAATTCATACAAGAACATCATTACATCCATCTAAACTGATAATGCATGCAGATTTCGATGAATACCTCGTGCTGGCCCTGCTCATGAAGCAGTTTGCCGAGGTTGTACAAGCAGCTGGTGACGGAGCTCTTGTGGGCATGAGGGTCCTTCAGGTTCTCATCTGGGATGTCAGCGCAAGTGTGAAAGGTGCGCTTGGCCTCTTCGATATTCCCCTGCGAGACTTGGATGATGCCCACGTTCAAGTATGCAGCTGTGCAAGAGGACAAAAGGGAGAACTAATTTAAAAAAAGAGAGACTGAAAAATCCAAAATTGCACATACTTGTAAAATTAAAGCCTGAAAACAGACATTTATTCCAGTAACAGACTCTTTGGAGGTTCAAAATGGTGAAACTGAAGAGCTGAACTCACAGGCCAGTGTCGGTCTGCTCCCGATGGCCAGTTTGTAGTAATGCAGAGCCTCTGAGAATTGCTCGCTCTCCTGTAGCAGCAAACCACTGCATGAAATAAAGCACACATTGCTTTTAAGCTTGAGAAATGATATGTGAAGTAAGAGGTTGGTGCAAGGACCAGAAAGTGATGAAACACTGAGGTCTGTGCTCCTCTCCAGGGTTAATGAATGTTAGAGGTGTCTCACGCTTTTTAAAGGCTGCAAATAATGAAACTAATGAAATCCCGTCACATACACAAGCCCTGAGAGAGAGATACACTTTCACTGCTCCTCAACCTCCCACTCTTGTTTTCTGAATGCTAAGTATGACTCTCCCAGTACAAAGTATCTTAACTATTCTTTGCAATTTTGGAGGCAACCTTCAAAAAATTAAATGCTCTGTAGTGTTGAGCAATGAGCAATATTATGGCACATATCCATATTGTGTACATCTGTTCATGTCTGTTGCCCTGCAAGCCATGTTAATTGGATTATGGCAGTTCCCATGGAAAACTGGCTCAGATAAAGTGCTGTATGACCTTGACAAAACCAACACCCCCAAATACTGTCCTGTGAATACAGTAAGAAAGAGAGCTGTGCATTCTACCATGCAAAATACTGCTTATTTCTGGTCACAAAACAAAAAACAAAACAAAAGAAGACTTAAGTGCAAACCAAATAAGTATTTAGCAGCATTTGTTTTGTATAAATACATTTTTCACAAAATAAAAAATAAAGTTTGACAGTCTTCAAAAATAAATACAAATAAAATATTAATAGAGTACCACAAACTCAAATTAAATATAAGTATCTGAACACTTTATGCAACATTATGCATGAATGAAAATGCATTCTATAATAAAACATATCAAACTATTATTTATTTTATTTCATATTATATTTATTTATACATTTATTTTTAGTATGGCAACCACAAGCAAAAAAGCGTTTGGAATTTTTTATTCATTTTATTTTTATATCTGGATACCTTCTGGGTGTTAAATATTAGAAGACCATTTTCATGATTAACGTGATACATCCACTAAAAATCACCTTAATCAAAAATCACCATTGCTAAAGACTCAAAAAGGTGAAGTTAATTCTGAAAAAAAGGTTTAGTATCATTTGTTTTCAGAAGCCAGTTGGTTTGATATTTTTATTCATTTATTTTATTTTTATATATATATATGCAACCTCATTCAGACATTTGTGGCATAGTTGTAAAAAAAAAAAAAAAAAAAAAAACATGCTTGTGTTTGTGTACTCACAGGTTGTAGAGCATATCTGCCATATTTCCACGGTAATAAAGAGCATTTCTATACGCTCTCTCTGCCTCAGCCATCTTTCCCTGGTTCTTCAGGACATTACCCAGGTTACCCCAAGCTAAGAGTAACAAACAAAATAAATTTCACTAGTATTTACTTTGGGAGTACTATCATATCTGATATTGCAAAATTCAAGCTCGCCAAACTCACCTTTAGCAGGGTTTACAGCAATGCCAGACCTGTACAGCATCTCCTCGCTCTGCCAGTCCTGGTTCCTCCTCACAGTCTTCAGGCTGTAGAGGAGCACCAAACCTGCAGCACAGCTCAGCAGGAACGCTCTGGAGCATCTCGACCTGCAGCGAACAAACATGCTCCTCAACCCTACGGTCACGAGCAGGCAGAAGCCCATACTGGGGATGTACATCACCCTCTCGGCCACCACAAAGCCCACGTAGAAGAACATATTAGTGGCTGGTATGAAGGGCAAAATCAGCAACCCAAGGGAAAAGACCACCACACTCTCTGTGGCTGGAAGGGATTTTTGAGGTGCTTTGGGTGGTTTATGATATCCATTTCTTTTGGAAGAGTTTGAGTCCCTGTAGTGATTGTCATTGTGATTATGACTGTATCCATTAGTTGCAGACTTTCCATTGCTAATATGTGATTTTCCATTGGTTTCGCTGATTTTAGAGGACTGTAGTAATGGGTTTCTCAAGCTAAACCATGACAGGAGAGTGAATCCCGAGTAAAACAAAACCGACTGAAGGTTCCGCCAATCAGCAATGGACCTGAGCAGAGAAATGGCATCCATCGACCAATCAAAGCTGAGTTTGTCAGGGCAGAGGAGGAGCCAGGCATTGACAGCTGGCAGGTACAGGAAAGTGAGCGCTCTGGTCAGGAAGTGAGGCGAGTCGGCTGCAGGGTTGTCAGAGTTGGAGAAGTTTGGAGGCTTGTTGCCCATCCAGTAAAACCGAACTGTGAGAAGAATCATCCCCCAACCAACCAGCCATGCTAGACTGACCAGCAAGCTCATGTTCTTTCTCTAGAAATGAAGAGAATGAAATGCATCTGTTAAGACACTTTTAATTTGTCCAGTAACAACATTCAACAGTGGACATACACTGTAAAAAATGATATGATGAAAAAGCCATGACAACTTATGTTTTTAAGTTACATTAACTCATCAAAATAATTTAAGCAATTTTAACTTTTTTTTTATAAGTTATACTCGATTCAACTTGATTTTTTTAAAGTCAGTTTAATGTTACTGAAATTCAAAGAGCCCAATTTAGTTCAGTGAACTTAACATTTTAAGTTGTAGCTTTTTGGCACTAACCGGCCAAATCGCTGAACATGGATTGTGTACATGAATTTAATATCAGAGCCCTTTCCAAGAAAAAAATATATATTCAGCAAATCTAGACATTAGACTCATGTTTGAAACTTGAGACATCGCAGTGCAACATCAAACAAGGAGACACGGGCAGACTATACAGTGAACTAACTAAACCGCGGAGGAATTTCAGACGAGCAACTCACGAACTTGAGGAAGCTGTCCATTGGGCTGGCGCGAAGAGGCATATTCAATGTGGATGAGGTGAGTGAATGCTTGTGTAACATCATTTTTGGGAGATTATTGTTCATTTTAGCAGAATAGAGCAGAATTTGTTATGTTCTGTCATTGTTTTCCGAACTGTGTTTACCTTTCAAGTTTTGCATTCCTGATACGGTGGCCGCTGTGCTGTATAAGCCTGCAGATTGTAATGTAATGTTTGAGATTTGACACACATTTGTTTCTCCAATCTCCACCTGTTAAACATTGTTAAGATGGGCAATTTGAGCGATTATAGGTGTATTTTACCGTTAAAGTGGGTAACGTTACCAGTTGGCTTTACTGAGCAGGCGTGGCATTTTCGCGCCCACTGGAAGTTTATCCCAGTCAGGCAGGCTTCGTGCGTTTCAGTTGGTATTCGTTACTGAGTAAAGTTAAGCATTTTTTTATTATTATTATTATTTTTTTTTTCAACCGTTCAAGCTAGGATACTATAATATAAGTTAACTTGAGGTAGACGACGCCCGAGCTGTTTTCTGCGACGCATGAACTAATTGTCACCAGTTTTGTCAGTTTGTTCTATTCAAACTAACTTAGATGAACATATGAAACTTATTAATATGATTTAACAGACCACGATTCAAACAATTGTTAACCTTGTTCATTTGTGACTACTTTTTTAGAAAGACGTTTTTGTCAGCGGAACAATCAACATGTTTAACGTTACATTCAGCTGGACGCACTGTAGGCCTAACGTTACATCTGTTCCTCACAAGCTCGTTTTCTGTGCCATTTGTTATTTTATTGGCCATCATCGTATAATTTAGTTTTACGATTGCAAATTGCTTACTGGTAACAGATTACAGGTAACAGTAAATGCAAACAAATGCATTATGTTGTATGAATCGGTCATATTTTAATCATGAACAAAAAGTCTGTAAAAGTGTTGTGTAACTTACATCTTTGGGCTTAACTGTAATTAGCAAGTAACCAACAATTTCCCATTTAACATTACCTCCCTTTGTAGGCTATGGCTGAGCACATTACAGTGAGGATCACCATCCATCTTAATATTTCTCAGGTTATTAAAGGGTTATGAGGCTGTTGTATAGGAAATGCCTTTGCTTGTGTGTGTGTTGTTTACAAGTAAATTTAAGTTGAATAATTTTTTTACAGGCACACGCATGTGAGTCTGAGACTGGATGAAGGGTGAGTTTTGCATTTCTGTACCAAATAAAGAGTATAAACTATTTCTTAAGATAAGTCAATATTTGAACCACTTTAAAGTTGTTTTTTTCCCCCTTACATATGTTTTTCTCTTTTTATAGGCAAACATTTGACTGAGTCTGATACTTGATGAAGGGTAAGTTTTGCATTTATGTACTAAATAAAGAATATAAACCATATCTTATTAAGATGAGCCAACATTTCAACGACTTCTGATTTTTTCCCCTACATTTCTATCATTAGATCATTAGACAGCTGAGTTCGATCGGTGTCCGGGTCATAGGGTGGAAGATGTAGGAGTGAGGAAACGATTTTGCTGCGATTGGAAATGCAGATCCACCGGTCAGTGTGGCTTGGCCTATTAAACGGATAGTTCACCGAAAAATGAAAATTCTGTCATTAATTACTCACTCACTCTCATGTCGTTCCACACCTGTAAGACCTTTGTTCATCTTCAGAACACAAACAAAAATATTTTTGATGAAATCCGAGGGCTTTCTGTTCCCCCACTGGCAGCAACGCAACTTAAACATTCAAGGTCAGTAGGAAAGACATCATTAAAGTAATCCATGTGACTCCTGTGGTTTAACCTCAATTTTAGGAAGCAACACGAGTTCTATGTTTGTCCCAAAAAAATATTTACCACTTTATTTACAATAAAATAGTATTCAAAGCTTGTTCATGCTACAATGGTAACTCTAGCGTGAACACAACATACATGCGTCATGATGCTCTTATGAGAGTGTGTGGCAGATCAATATTTTTAGAAAATAAAGCGGTAAAATGTGTTTTTTGCACAAACAAAGCACGTGCATTGCTTCATAAAATTGAGGTTAAACCACAGGAGTCACATGGATTACTTTAATGTCTTTCTACCGTTCTGGACCTTGAATGTTTTAGTTGCGATGCTGCCAATGGAGGGTAAGAAAGCTCTCGAATTTCATCAAAAATATCCTCATTTGTGTTCTGAAGATGAACAAAGGTCTTATGGGTATGAAATTATATGAGGGTGAGTAATTGATGACAATTTAAATTTTTGGTTGAACAAACCCTTTAAAACATTGTACGTGTATTTACACAGTTTTTGTTTTGTCTGTTGCCACCTCATCGCTTACATTTATTGTCGTCAGAAAG
>NW_015506722.1:128701-196818 GCF_001515645.1 Sinocyclocheilus grahami
TTGAGTACATTGTTACATTCCTATTACTCACAAAAGCAGCATAGGGAAACTTTAAACCAGAGGTGTCTAAACTCGGTCCTGGATGTCCACTCTTCTGCAGAATTTAGCTACAACATACCTGGAAGTTTCTGGTATGCCTAGTAATACCTTAGTTAACTGATTCAGATGTATTTAATTAAGGATGGAGCTAAACTCTGCAGGACAGTGACCCGCAGAGCAGGATTCGACACCCCTGCTTTAAACAATCACTTTTTTTATTCAAAACATTGAATGCGTTTAATTTGTGTATATTGAAGTCTGTCAGTGTGTATTGTATATAGAATAACCAACTGTTAGTAATTTTTACTCTGTTATTTTCTGATTTTAAAGGCTCATGGTGAGACACTTCATACACACAAGAAGGGTGTGCAAGCTGGCCTCCTAATACGAAGACTACGATGGTGCAATGCAGGACAACTTTCTCCTTTTAAATGTTCAAGAAAAAAAGGACTATAATGGACATGTATGTGTGTTTTTTCAAGCTTTTCTCAGTGGTTGTTTCCCATGAGGAATGAGTGTATTTTCAGCTTTGTTTGACAAGTTTCTTGGCAGTTTTTTGCTACTTTTGTGCCCTTGTTGTATACATATACTGGCATTCATATTTTATTAAAACCCTGTTTATAAGCACTGCAAGAAAAAAATAATTTTTAAATGTTTCAAACAAATGTTGTAGTATATATTTTTTTATTATCTTGATCTAAAATAAAGTTTACATTATCATAACTAGAAAATTTATGTTAAAAATGTTTTACTTAAGTTGAAACAACAAATATTGTAAAGTCAAATGAACTTCAATAAAACAATTCAGCACTAGGCAAGATTTAAATTAGTGAGTTGAAGCCTAGTAATACCTTAGTTAACTGATTCAGATGTATTTAATTAAGGATGGAGCTAAACTCTGCAGGACAGTGACCCGCAGAGCAGGATTCGACACCCCTGCTTTAAACAATCACTTTTTTTATTCAAAACATTGAATGCGTTTAATTTGTGTATATTGAAGTCTGTCAGTGTGTATTGTATATAGAATAACCAACTGTTAGTAATTTTTACTCTGTTATTTTCTGATTTTAAAGGCTCATGGTGAGACACTTCATACACACAAGAAGGGTGTGCAAGCTGGCCTCCTAATACGAAGACTACGATGGTGCGATGCAGGACACCTTTCTCCTTTTAAATGTTCAAGAAAAAAAGGACTGTAATGGACATGTATGTGTGTTTTTTCAAGCTTTTCTCAGTGGTTGTTTCCCATGAGGAATGAGTGTATTTTCAGCTTTGTTTGACAGTTTCTTGGCAGTTTTTTGTTACTTTTGTGCCCTTGTTGTATACATATACTGGCATTCATATTTTATTAAAACCCTGTTTATAAGCACTGCAAGAAAAAAATAATTTTTAAATGTTTCAAACAAATGTTGTAGTATATATTTTTTTATTATCTTGATCTAAAATAAAGTTTACATTATCATAACTAGAAAATTTATGTTAAAAATGTTTTACTTAAGTTGAAACAACAAATATTGTAAAGTCAAATGAACTTCAATAAAACAATTCAGCACTAGGCAAGATTTAAATTAGTGAGTTGAAATGACTTGTACTTTTAAGTTGATTTAACTTCAAATTTTAAGGCAGCCACAAAACTTACGTTTTTTAAGTTGGAAGGGGTGAATATTTTTTTACAGTGTAGTTTCATAACAGAAGAACTGTAATTGTTTTAGTCATGAAAAATCCCACCACAATATAATTTCCACCACATCTCACATGATGTATTGTGTTTAATAGCATTTAGAGATTGAAAAAACAATGGTGGAAATTACATTAAGAAAAAGAAAATACTCTTAATTTAGATTATTTTTGCAAAATAAATACTGAAGTGTTTTATTTTTCATCTCTCTATTTGTTTATCAGTTTTAAATACATAATTCGTATTTAATGAAGGGAGGAGAGGAAAGGAAAGAACCCATGGCACATTAAAAGAAAAACACTCTTTGCATTTATACTACTGTATATACTACATCCTGCATACTGAAGTTAAACTTTGAGTGTAAAATTTAAAAATCTTTTCTTATATAAATGGCTCTTTGGGCACAGCATGGCAATTGACAGAGTGCATACTGGGGAAGTTGAGCTCAAAGATTGGGGAAATTAGATGTCACAAATATCGATTTCTTTATTTCAAACACAACGGGTCAGAAACTTATGGACTAAAGCCACAATAGATCCTCCACTCCCACTGAGAGTGACACTTCAATCTATGCTTCAGGGTTGAACTAAATGAGCACTCTTTCATCACCTGTTTTTGTTCCCGCTCTTTTGTACTAAACTTGTATTTTACATCAATCTTAGATTGGAGATGCCATAAAGACCTTATTAACGGAGATGTGAAAGACAGTCACCAGACAAATAGCAATTTTCCTGCAGGGAAAATATTCTTCTCTGCTTATAAAGTTAGTAACTAAAATAAAAAGAATGCATAAAAACACACTGAATAACCTCTGCATTTAGTGCAAAATCCAAACTAAAATAGTCAGGGCGTTGGAGGACGTTGATGAACTGAACTCATTACGCTGCAGAGGACAAAGGAAGTGCTTGTTTTAGCTGCTGCTAATCACGCCCCTCAAAATGAGGAAGGTTGTGGGTTTGCAGCCTTCTCCACTGGGACACTGTCCAAATTCAATCAGGATCTTTCAGTTTTTAACATCAAGAAAAAGGTAGGAACATCATCAACAGTAGACCTACTACAGTCTAAGTAACATCAATATATATATATATATATATATAACACCTCAGACAGGTCATGCATCTAAAAGTCATTACATGCCAGAAATGAACTGTATTCAAGGAAATGTGAGATCCACGGCATTATTTCATAGCTGAATTTCCTGTCACAGCAAAAATGCTGCCACATTAATCAAATTGTTAACTATTATGAGGAAATATTCCTACTTGCACGACATTGAGACAAATGACCCGAAATATTGTGCGTGCCATCGTTGAATTATCTTAAAAGAGACTACGAAGCATTTTTCGTGAAGCTTGAAAGATTAATTTACCTTGCTAATCAGTCCTCCACATTTTTGCCTCCCCCCCCCTTAAAAGTTCAATAATCAAATTAGCATTTTCTAATTTTTTTCCAAAATAAGACAGGTGGTGTGGAGATCCTGCACTAAACCAGCAGCCATGTGCTATTCAGAAAAAGGGCAGAACGCATTCCAGACAATCACCAGAGCTTTATCTCATCTCCGTCCGATTACAGAGTAAATGGGATGAAAAATTGCCCTCTATCTGCATTGTGCGCTCATATGGCCAAACCTCAAAACTAATCTACAGCGTATTGTTTTAGACTCACACCGCATTCTGCTCAAATCAAAGCAATATCATATATCAGGGGTGTTTGTAGCCTCTAGAATATCAATGAGGGCACCCTATCTGTTTTCATTACCCTGATACGCATTCATTACCGCGTGAATTTAAAGTCTAAGACGCGTGGCATTAAATATGCAAAGTCAGAGCCTCGCTGTTCAAAAACCATTTCAGAAGATCCTGTGGGATCTTTTATTGTTGACCGTTCCTTCTGCATTTAATGAGGCCCCTCTGAAGCATAGAAAGCCAATGAGCCGGTTTTACACCATGGGACTAAGAGTAAACGAGAAAGTGCTTTGAGAAAGAGAGGAAGTGAGGGCATGGTTTCCTTTCCTCTCTACTCTTCCTCCTCATCCTCCTTTCTCTCCCACTGTTTGCGTTCCCATGCGCTCGTGGCCGTCTGGAGGGTTTGTAATCCCTGTCGCCCCTCTCGTGCACCTCATGATTACCAACAAGAAAAGCCGGAGACATGGGCAGAGGCCACGATAAAGAGCCCACATGTGCAGGGGGGTTGGCATCTGTGTACAGAGTCTGGACTGGTAAGATTACCCTTGTATTATTGTCTGGAGACAGGTGGAGGAGAGCTGTAAAAATTCCTATTTATTATAATATTGATAAAAAGGGACATTTAAAGTTTAGCTTTGTATATTGTACAGAACACATCATGAGTTTAAGTGTGATAATTCCCACAGAATCATTGCACAGCTAAATGGCATTTGCCATAATGCAACACTTATCACTTGTCAGTTTAATAGGGTAACCTTAACAGGACGAAACACAGTAAAATACTCCTTTATATAAAAATGTCAATAAGTAAAAGCCATTTTGACGGTTCCTTTATTTTCCAAGACATTATTTTCAAGAACGTTTTAAGTAATACTTAAAGTACCTTAACTCCCAAATAATATAAAATATGGGATATATTATTAGCATGGTAGTACAATTTCGATACTTTGCTGCCATTGATATATGGAGAAATATTTATTTTCACTGGTATAAGAACATTTTAAAGGACTTAAATTCCATTGCCATTCAGACAAGCATTTTGAAGCTTCAAGCAAAATTCAAGTTTTTTCCCGCACTGAACAACAGAAAGTGGCATTAAAAAACACACACACTGTATCAAACATATGACCAAATGTCCATGTTAAAACATTTACACAGACTGGAGAATTAATTAAATTTGATATAATCAAGGCAGAAAGTGACTTTTTCCAGCACCTGTGAAGATAATTAAACATGTAGTTATGACGCAATAAATATTTTAAGTGCCCAAACACATGTTGCACTAGTGTTATTTTAACATTTATATACTAATAGTTTTTATTAATATACAATTTTTTTCCCAGATTTAGTTACATTTTATGTTTTTATTTATTGCTATCTAGTAATTTTAGCACTTTACATTTAACTTATATCAGTAAGTTGCCAAGGCAACATTGCACTTTTCTTTTTTTAATCTATATTTTTATATTTAATTTTATTTCAATTAACAAAAAAAAAAAAAAGTTAATAACCTTGAGTGACACCGATTTCACTTTTTTGGAAATGCACCTACAAGCCTAATGGTCTATACTTAACAGTTTTATTATAACATTACACTAAAACATTAAAAATATACAAATTTTCTAAGACATCAGGGTAATTTTCTTGCATTACAAAGATGCGTTTTCCAAGATGGGTAGGAATTTTGAGCTTCAAGTATTCAAGATTTAAGCTGAAATACATTGAAACTAGACTCTGGATTTATATCAGTATATTTATTAAATTATATTTTATATTATAAGTTTCAGGACCTGGTTTTGTACCACCTCATTGCCCCCGTTGCATTTTTGCTTGAACTTTAGGCAGATTCACACAATGAGAATCAGATCTCACCTTCAGCACCATCATTACCACTTGCCGGAGTCTCAGACGATGCACAACACAGAGGTCATAAATAGCTGAGATGGCCAGAACAGTCACTCCCTGCTCCTTCCACAGTAAAGCGGCCGCAGCAGCACCCAAACTCCCAGCAAGCCACAGCGCTGTCTGCCATTCAACCCTGTCCGAGTGTGCTGTGCTGGCCCTGAGACGGCAGTACTGGGCATAACAGATCAGGGACAACAAGAAGCAAAAAGCTGCACCCACATCTGCTCGTCCCACCACCCCAGCTACTGCTTCAGTGTGTATGGGATGAGAGGCGAAGAGCAGACCCGCCAACAGGCTCCACGGTCCTCCACCCAGCAGAGGGCGACAGAATGCAGTGAAGAGCGCAGTGACGCAGCAGTGCAGGCCCACATTGACCAGGTGGTAGCCCCGGGGAAAGAATAATACTTTTCTAGTCTGTTTCAGTGGTAGTTAATACATCAAGCCTTCAGTACAAGTGGCGCAGTTTCCTGTGACCCATATCTCTGTCTATAGAGCTCTCTGTGACTCCATGAGAAAGCCTGCACTTGTTTTCGACTCAGGAAACACAATGCTGGGAAAGTGAAGAAATCGACGGCTGCCATCACGCTATGACCCTTGAAGTGAGGTCACAAACCATCAGACGCCACATATCACAAACTTTACTCCACATATTGCCATTTTCTTTATTGTAGTGACAGTCTTATTAAAGTGCCAAGTGAAGAACAAATACAATTAAAAATGCACAATATATAATTCTATAATATAGAATACATAAATACATTCAAGAAAATTTGCTTTAAAACGTTTTTTTATCTAAATCGTATTAGATTACACATTAGATGAATCTGCGTAGCCCTTTGTGCATTTCTAGACAGTAGATCCTGAACGTTTCAGAAATGGACCAGTGTTTGCAAACAATTGTACATTATTAACTCTTATCTGGATATATGTAGGTGCTTATATCATGTACATTTGATCATGAGGTAATCTTGTCCTAATTGGGCAACGGCAAATCAGATTACTGTGAATATAGTTTGGTCCATTATGAACAGCTTTGCTCCGAGGTCATAACGGAAGGTATTAGCAAATAGCATGTACTGCTCTAAAACTATTACAAACAAACTCAGAAGCAAAATATGTAGACAGACAAACAAACGTGCCCTGTGTGTTTAGATTTTGTGTGGTCCAATCAAATGTATATAAGCCAAGATGCTCATCGGTAGACAGCTGTGACACTGAGCACTTGACAAATACATTCAAGAAAATTTGCTTTAAAACGTTTTTTTATCTAAATCGTATTAGATTACACATTAGATGAATCTGCGTAGCCCTTTGTGCATTTCTAGACAGTAGATCCTGAACGTTTCAGAAATGGACCAGTGTTTGCAAACAATTGTACATTATTAACTCTTATCTGGATTTATGTAGGTGCTTATATCATGTACATTTGATCATGAGGTAATCTTGTCCTAATTGGGCAACGGCAAATCAGATTACTGTGAATATAGTTTGGTCCATTATGAACAGCTTTGCTCCGAGGTCATAACGGAAGGTATTAGCAAATAGCATGTACTGCTCTAAAACTATTACAAACAAACTCAGAAGCAAAATATGTAGACAGACAAACAAACGTGCCCTGTGTGTTTAGATTTTGTGTGGTCCAATCAAATGTATATAAGCCAAGATGCTCATCGGTAGACAGCTGTGACACTGAGCACTTGAGTGTCTCCAAAATATTTAAGTTTTATAGCGAAGGTCTATGTCTCCACTTACCATTCCTTATTTGACCCAAAGATAAGCAGTGCCTGAGAAAGCTGGTTGTTTTGAATAGCAGTAATGAGGCTGAGTTATGTTATGAGGTTTATCTGTGGACCTTGAGGAGGAAACACACTCAAGTTGTGACGTCCTGTAAATGTACGTTTTCCTCAAATCCAGAAAGTGTCATTTGTCTCCTCGAGGGACTGGAAAAATGCAGTCCTATCTTGGAGCATCTATCCCTGCTCATTGACAATACACTTTACACCACATACATTTGAAGTTTTCAGCTTCCAGTGTTTATAATCTCTATAAATCACTCGTGAGTCGCCTCACAGTCACTGAGAGTTCAGAAGGTTAATGCAGTTGACTGTGAGGGTGGCTTGATGTACAGTCATTATTCAATTCCAACATAGCCTGTGAAAGTAATCGGATTGAACGTGCCATTGAGGGTACAAGAAGTAGTTATGTTGTACATTGTTCATAAGCAGTTATGTCTCATTGCAGTTATTGTACATATTCTCAAAATAAAATAGTCGTTGGGTTTCCAAAACACCTAATCGGCCCAGAACTTTGATTAGATATAAACATTGCAGGTAATCAAATACATACATATTTATATTGATTTAAAATATTAATAATAATAATAATTTCATAAATAAACGAATGTGTTTGTATTAAATTGTTATATTCACAAATAAAATTGATTTAATAATAAAAACAATAATGATGATGATAATGATTATTATTTTTATTATTATTATTATATTAGGTTTATTATTATATTTGGTTTATTTCTATCAAATTTTCATGACTTATTACAAACAAAATTATTATTACAAATTATTGCATCAATACTATATTATTATTATTAATAATAATAATAATTATTATTTTTAAAAGATCGTATTCTACCATGTCAAACAGCTAAAGTACAGCACAATAAAGCAGATGTGACAAAAACATTATTATTATTATTATTATTATCATCATCATTAATAATTTTTAAAAGATATTATTCTACCATCTGTCAAACAGCTAAAGTACAGCACATTAAAGCAGATGTTAAGAGAAAAAAAAACTGCATCGCACCTCATATTGGCAGATTAGTGCCGAGTATTGGAGCGGGACAGAGCGGTTTTGCATCCCTGCACAGGGGAACATGGCTGCAGTGTTAATCTGACACTAATAAGATTACAGGCATATCATAGAGCCAGAATATTTTAGGGGCACAGCTGGAGGACAAGGTCTTAATGACTTTAAACCTGTCCCAACAGAGATGTGTGCAACCCTCGTGTTTGTAGTTTTAACAAACTCAGTAATGAAAAGCAATCAGCTGTATGACTGTTTTAGAAAATAAATGAACTAAAATGTTACTTAGCTTAACATGAAGCAGTAACTATAAACACTGATGTTTTCCAACAGATTCAAGCAAATCCCATTTGCAGTCTTTACAACCCCTTGCTGGCAAGTATTCATAAATGCTCTATAGAAAACAATTCTGGGGAAAATTGGCATCAAAAACACGCTCATAAATGTCAGCGCATTCACAAATGCTGGACCACTATGATGGATTGGTTTAATTTAATTCATACTGGCAACAAGAGTTCTCTATTTCTTTAAAGAAATCAAGTGTAAAAACATCCATTAGGCCATAAAGCTAAATTATATGATGTAGTTTGTGAAGCATCTCCTCAACAGAGAATGACAACACAAAATAAGCAGTAAAAAATCTAAAATACAATTGCTAGCACATTCTTCACTGCATTCACTAAAACCATGATTTCTTAAGGTGTCACTGACATTTCAGATTTTTCTAAAGATTTGAACCCACATCCACATAGCCCAGTCCATATTTCAGTTGTTGAGGAGACGTCAGTGTTGTGTACGGTACACAACATCTGATATACCTCATAAACTCATTACAGCAGAAATGCCTGATCCTTTCTCTCATATGGCTTCTGGCTATAACATCACCACCAAATCACTGAGCGCTCCACTTTTAATCAGAAGCAATATCTCATATCATCCATCTGAAAGGTTAAGTATGCAACATACACACCACCAGTCAAAAAAAAAAAAGGCCAAATTTATGTTTCTTGTGATCTGAAGGCTTATGTTTAAATGCTTTAAATTAGATTTGTAGACAATATAAAGTGTCTACATAAGAATGTTTTTACAACAAGAAACTTTTGATTGTTTGGTCACGACAATGTAAATTAAAGCATTTTTTTTCTGTATTATTGACTTATTTAACTATTTTGATAGTTAAAGGGCATCTTTTAACCAAGAAAAATCAATTCAGTGCCACCATTCATCAACATACATTCACAATAAAAGGCATCTATAGGGGTCATACAGTGAACAAAAGCAAAAAAATACTGAAGCAAAGAGGCAGTGATCAAAGCCACTAGGCACTCACAGCTGGCCAGATGTTAAAGCCAACTCTGGCATGAGCATTTAACTAGGCCGAGATCTTGATTAAGATTTAGCCCTCTTGTCTACTGGAAACCATTCATGAGCGCAAAAAACTTATAACAGCCAATCGGAGCGCACAGTTTTTTTCAGCCATCAAAGGCGCTGGCGGACTGGGGTGGAGCAGGGAAACGGTAGTGTCCTTCAGTGCTGGACTCTTTCATCTGCTCAGAGAACACATCCTGATTAGTCCAACAACAGCTAGAGGAGAAAAGCTTGCCAAAAAGGCCTGATATAAACATACAGCGACAGCATGCAGTGATCCAGGGCACTTAATTAGGCCAAAATATTACAGTTCCTTGAATTTAATAATGTTAACAACTGTGAAAAAAAGACGTTTTACCATAGACACTGCAAACACACACACACAAAATAAATAAATAACTTGAAAATGAGATTTCGCTAGAAAAAAAGTAACATTTGTGGCAAGTTTCTCTTTAACAAAATAAATTAATAATGAAGTAGATAAAAACTAGATACAGTGCCCTTCACCAATATTGGCACCCTTGGTAAATGAGCAGAAAAGGCTGTGAATTTTTTTTTTAAATGAAATTGAATTAATTTAACCTTTTGCTTAAAATATTAACAAAAACAAACTGCTCTCATTGAAAACAAACGATTGCAAACACACCACAGTTCTATCAAAGCACACACACTTTATCTTTGTTAAATGTGTGTGCACCACAATTATTGGCACCCCTATGAATTCATACAAGAAAAATATTTTTAAAGTATATTTTCATTGATATTTTACATTTTTAGTACACCTGGGTGACCGGGAACAGGAAATTGTTCAACTATGACCTCATGTTTCACAGGGGTATAAATATGAGGTAACACATATAGGCCAAACTCCCTTACTCATTCATCACAATGGGCAAGACAAAAAAACAACATACAGTAGTTGTGATGTGCGGCAAAAGGTTGTTGAGCTTCGCGAAATGAGAAGTGGCAATAAGATAGCAAAAACACTGAAAATGCCCATTTCCACCATCAGGGCAATAGTTAAGAAATTCCAATCAAATGGAAGTGTTATGAATCAGCCTGGAAGAGGATGTGTGTCTATCTTGTCAGGAGGATGGTTTGAGTGGCCAAAAAATCTCAAAGGATCATAGCTGAAGAATTGCAGCTGTGAAGTTAGTTGGGTCCACATACAGTAGTTGTGATGTGCGGCAAAAGGTTGAGCTTCGCGAAATGAGAAGTGGCAATAAGATAGCAAAAACACTGAAAATGCCCATTTCCACCATCAGGGCAATAGTTAAGAAATTCCAATCAAATGGAAGTGTTATGAATCAGCCTGGAAGAGGATGTGTGTCTATCTTGTCAGGAGGATGGTTTGAGTGGCCAAAAAATCTCAAAGGATCATAGCTGAAGAATTGCAGCTGTGAAGTTAGTTGGGTCTTGGGGTCAGAAAGTCTCCATAACTGCAATCCGACATCACCTACATCACCACAAATTGTTTGGAATGGTTTCTAGAAAAAAAGCCTCTACTCTCATCCAAAAATAAACTCAAGTGTCTTCAGTTTGCCAGACTTTACTGGAACTTCAAATGGGATCGGGTTCTATGGTCAGATGAATCCAAAATTTACCATTCCTTATTTCCAGCTTTTTGGCAATAAACACCAGAGGTGAGCTTGGCGCACACAGAGAGGTAGCCATATGGAAAAGTACCTCATGCCCACGGTTAAATATGGTGGTGGGTCTTTAATATTTTGGGGCTGTTTTTCTGCCAGAGGACCTGGACATCTTGTTAGGATATGGCATCATGGACTCTACCAAATATCATCAGATATTAAATGAACATCTGATTGCCTCTGCCAGAAAGCTTAAAATGGGCCATGGTTGGACAATGATCCAAAACATACATCAAAATCAACACAAAAATGGTTTACTGACAACAAAATCAAGGTCTTACCCTGGCGATCCCAGTCTCCTGACTTGAATCCCATAGAAAATTTAGAGTCTACCAGCATGGACCTCAAAATCGGAAGGATCTGAAATTTGTATGTATGGAGGAATGGCCTCAGATCCCTTCCCCATGTATTCTCCAAACTCATCAGTCAGGAGAAGATTCAGTGCTGTTATCTTGGCAAAGGTAGGCAGCACAAAGTACTGACTAAAAGGATGCCAGTAATTGTGGCACACATATATTTAACAAAGATATTTGTTTTTTGATAAAACTGTGTTGTGTTTGCAATTGTTTGTTTTCAGTGAGAGCAGAGTTTTTTGTTAATATTTTGCACAAAAGATAAAAAGGTTAAACAATAAAGACATTTTTTCATAGCCTTCTTTGCTCATATTTACCAAGAGTGCCAATATTATTGGAGGGCACTGTAAGTAGATAAACAGACAGATAAATAAATAATAAATAGAAAAATAAACTGGAAAAATAATAATAAATTAAGGTAGATACATAAATAGACAGATAAATAGATACATACTGTACATTAATAAATAACTATACAAATGGAATAATAAACAAAGAAAATAATAAAATGTAGAAAAATAAAGTAGATAAACAAATACAAGGATAAATAATAAATAGAATAAACAGACAAAATAAAAAAATAAAAAGCAAAACGTTTTTCAAAATGATACCAAGGAACAGAAAAGTTACCCTAATTGAAGCATCACTATCTATTCTGCTTTTGAGAGAAAAATACAGATTGCTCACATTCAAACTCAGAGACAGCAACTGCAGATAAAGTGAAAAAAAATATGACGGCCCTCATATAAACAGCACTGACTCACAATCATTTGAATGATCTTAACAAACCCAATGAGTATCTGTGATTCTTCTCACTTTGACAATTGATCTGAGAAATTCCTCGCTACAGCAGAACCGACACTCATCTCCAGCACAAGCCATCTGGACTAATATCCCAGAGCGATGTCATGTTAATGGAATAGCCATTTCACTCAGCACAAAGAAGTCTTGTTAGCGCAATGATGGATGATGTCCATAAGAAGCCCAGTGGCAGAGGTAGCCACAGAGAGAACCGCAGTTAAAGGAAATCAATGCTTTATAAAACCACTGCAGTTCAGTCAATCAGACACATCGCCTGGCTGTACTGAGGATTTAAAATAGAGTATTTCACAGCTTAAAAGCTCTGACACTTAAATAAATCAAGCCTAATTGAGTAACTAATTAAGAAACTGAGAGCAGGTATGTGTTATATGCTCTGAAACCCTTCAGAAAGTACAGCCACTTACATTTAAAACACACTTAAATGTCCTTTAAATGCATTGGATAACAAAATAACCAATCAAGTAACTTCTGCAAGCAAATAAAGTAGACCATTTTTGCCATTTTTACAAACATTTTAAGTAGCTGGTGCTAAGTTTAGTTTATCTCACTCAAAATGAAAATGAAATGAAATAAATAATAAAATAAAATAATGAATAGAAAATAATATAATAATATACATTTTAACATTATTGTATTATATTAAGTGGGACAACAAAAATACTTTACATCTTTTGCAAACCTGCTACTGTAAAAGCCCTGATTTCCTCACTTCCCATAGTCCAGACCCTGTAAAGTCTCACCGTCTGAACACTGTGATGGATGTTGAGCTGCACATCTGGAAAAGTGTGAGCTTGAAGTGTTTCTTGGCCCTCCATTGAGGTGCTTTTAATGAAAATATATATGCAGGCCTTCCCTGCATATAAAATGTGAATGGAGCACAAATGCTCTTACCAGGCAATGACTGGAGCTTTAACAGTGATCGTTTTCATAACATAAATGGCTTCTATAAAATCCAGTTAAAGCTGGATTTATAGGGCCACCCAACCGGGCACCAGTGCCTGGATCCGGACTGTATTGCATTTGAACAAAAACATGTTCAAAATGTACATTACAGGGAAGTAACCAGGCAGTGAAATATTATTAACTGCATATCCTATTCCCCATCTTCTGTTGTCTGGATAGGCAATAATTGAGTCTGAGGAGTTAATGAAAAGCTATTGTCTACATTGTCTACTCAGCGGTGATAAATGATGGCCCTGATTAAATTCTGACAGTGCCCGGTTCTCCTAGCAACAAACCATGTCTGTCTACTCACTGCCTATTTGTGCAAATCAAAATGTAATCTACAAGAATCACCCCAGGGACTGATGCTAATTTGATGGTTCTTTTGAATTCTGTTGCTTCCAGAGCATGTGAGCAGAGCGGAGCGGGGAGCGGAGTGGTAATATTTCCTTAAGAGCGCAGAGCGCCTTTCTGAATATTCTGCTCCGCTCGCTCAATACGCTCAGCGCCGCTCGCTCAACCCAGAATGCCGTTTGGCGAATAGAGCGGAAAACGTAGCGGAGCGGTGCTTCGCTCACATGCTCTGGTTGCTTCTAATGATCATAGATGGTTTTACTCCATTCCTGCAAAATATATAATATAATATAATATAATAGCACTGGATTCTAAAATAATAAATCAAGTATCTTCTGTAAGCAAATAAAGTAGATCATTTTTGACATTTTTATAAATACTTTAAGTAGCTGGTGCCAAGATTAGTTTACCTCACTCTTAAAAAAATTAAATAAAATAAATGTGAGAAAATATAAAACCAAGTAACTTTTGCAAGCAAATACACTACACTCTTAAAAATAAAGGTGCTTCAAAAGGTTCAAGCGATGCCATAGAAGAACCATTCAGTCAAAGGTTCTTTAAAGAACCATCTCTTTCTTACCTTTTTATAATCTGAAGAACCTTCTTTTGCCACAAAGAACCTTTTGTGAAACAGAAAGGTTCTTCAGATGTTAAAGGTTCTTTATGGAACCATTTAGACAAAAAGGTTCTTCTATGGCATCGTGAAGCACCTTTATTTTTAAGAGTGTAGACACCTTTTTGTTGCCATTTTTACAATTACTTTAAGTACCTGGTCTCAAGTTTAGTTTATCTCACGATCGATCGATAGATAGATCGATAGATAGTGCGGTGACATAATAAGTGCCAAATACTTTTTTTGGCCCACATAGTTATTTTTCACTATAACCTTTACAGTATATATTTATATAAAAATTCTTACTCTGTATTTCAGAATCTTGCTCTCGTCTTGCATCTGTATGATACATGTCTGGTGTTATCAGGAGGAGCGAGGTAAGCTGGTTATCTGGATGTCACAGTGACCTAAAAAGCTCCCACCTGCTCGAGGAGAAGACAGCTGAATGTATTCAGACTCCAGTGGGGAACGAGAGTAACAATGAAGTGTACAGATCCATAAATGAAGAACAGCGGGTTCTTTTGGAGCTCTTGCATTGTCCGGCTGCCCCAGACTAGTCATTAAAAACACAAAACTCACAAGAAAGAGAACAAAGCAGAGAATGAGGGCAAAAAAGCCTAGACCTATTCATCACATTCCATTCTTCATCTGTGTTCCTCATCCATTCCTCTTTGACCTCTCTTTCTCTTTTTGTAACACTTTTCAGGACATCCACTAATTGGCACAATCCCACAACAACCTCTTCCTCTAAAACTCCACATAAGCTCCCAGAACAGCGAACACTCATAAGGCTTATGCATGTTAGAAAGCTGCCATGGCTTGTATAGAGCTTGTGTAATATTCCACTCATCTGCCACTTATTCTTCTATTAAACACCACAGGGAATCTTCACTGAGTGAGGCAAGAAAATGTCTTGTAGTTGTAAATAAGCAACTGAATGTTTTCAGGAACACAAATAGAACTTCCAAGGAAGTTGAGAGTACAGTGAGGAAAAACAGTCATTTAGAGCATTTAATGCAGTTTGTAAGCCAATATCTTTGAGTTCTGGTTATTTATAGGAGACAAAACTACAAATATGTGGACTTGAAGGACTTGACAGCCAATTAGCATCCACTCAACTTCATAGAGCACAAACATTTAAAACAGCAGATGGGGTGGAAAAGCAGCTTGTCAACTCCTTGCATTTTACTTATAGTAGTTTCAGCTTTTTATTAGATGAAACTGCAACTATTTTAGCATCTTAAATGCAAACTGGAATCCACATTCACTTTGAGTTGACAAGAGAGGTATGGAAGATAATGACTAAAATGAGGAGGAAACGAGACAGAAAGATGGGAGAAAAAAAAAAAGAGCGAAGAGATATTAGATTGTGGCTAGACGTACAGCTGGATCATAGTATTCTAATTTGTGCAATGTGCACTGCAAATCTTTGCAACATATCGAGCGGTAGAAATGTCCATTTCATCAAAAACTGACAGATGGTGTCTGAGAACGGCCATGAATGTCATATCGGAGAGATATTCAGAGCTCACACACTCCAAGACAGATAAACACAGCAGGCAGGAGTTTATCTAAATCCCACTCTGAAATATGGTTTCTTTCCGTTTATTGAAATCAAATGAGGCCAGATAAAACACAAACTCCAGGACCTGATGGTGTGATGTTACTAGAGCCAGACACCGCATGAGGAATAATACAATCTGTGAGCCAGATAAGAGAAAAACAGCATTGAGGAATGAGCAGGGGGTCCTTTTCAGCTCATGATTTGAAAAATATGTCTCAAATCAAGTTAAAATCAAATGTAAGGTAAACATTACATTCTCATCATTTATGAAAACTAGATTTGAAAAACTAGTCAGTTTATAAAGAGTCATCATAATTAGCAGAGCTGGGTAAATTACAAATTGTAGTCTGTTTCTGATTACACACTGAAAACTGTAGTTAGTAATGTAATCTAGGTTACTCATTTTAGGTATTCTGACTATTTTTAGATTACTTTTTATTCAAAAATATGTTTTAAACATATCATTAAACGTATTGATATACAAAAGCAAAGGGAAAGAAAATATATTCCTTTTTTTATATTATCAACATAAAATGCATTAAACATTACTTTACAGCAGGAAGTGGGGTTAATGTAAGAACTGCAGAGGGTTTGCGAGTTGATAAAAAGCAAATAATTAAAAAAAAATTATAAAAATGTAAAATGAAAATCATTTAAACACTAAAAATGTTTACCTGCCTGTCAATCGGACCATTAATGACATCAGAGAACTGTAAATATGCAAATATGCTGTTAAATTATTTGAAACAACTTACTCAGAGACATTAAGTAAACATTTTATTTTAAGGGGTCTGGCTGCTAAAAATGGGAACCCCTGCATTATATGAAGAAAAAAAACATTAATAAACATGAACAATGACATTTAAAAATTCATTAAAAAAATCATGAATCATTTACTGCGATTGTGTGAATAATATGTAATCCATAAAAAGTAACTGTAATCTGATAATGAGCATTTAAAAAAATTATATACTCTAATTACAAGTACTTAATTTTGGAATCTGATTACATAATCCAGATTATATGTAAGCAGTTACTACCCAGCACTGATGGTTAGACATCACAACCATGAACATATAAACATATGACCAACCAATCAAAACAGAGGTCATTTACATAAATGTACAGTATGTAAATATCTAAAACAGACAGAAAGGTGGTAGAAAATGGACTTATAAAACACAAAATACTACATGTGAACTTCAGGGAACACTAAATTCTGCAAAAACTCCTCACTGCCTGTCTGACATTTCTCTTTCTCAAATGCGTGCACACAAACCCTCCGCACCTGAACGATAAATTAACTGTATCATCTGACCGGTAATGGCATTGCATAGCAATGAGAGCGCTGCAGACAGTGAACCTAAACAAGTCCTCATATCACGGAGATCTCTTTACACGGCAGGCGAAACGCTCTATGCGCCTCTTTATCTGGGGGAAACACAGGAAAAGCAAACAGATTGCTTCCGGACTGGTGATGAATTGCAGACCCTAAAAAGATTTGGATAGTAATGATATATGACCCGAATGTGGTTACTAATGATGCCCTATCGCTCAGAGCAGAATAAAAGCAAAAACACAAAGCAAAACACAAGCCCCCTCCCTACACACACAGCATACCATTAAGATAATGTAGGTTGAGTGATGCAGTACAGGTCATATGTATAAAACGATGAAGCTGCAGCTTTCCCTCAGGGAAGGTTACTTGGATATGGGAATTTTTAGATGCTTTCTTTGTTCTTTGGAAAACAAATTCTCAATTCGGAGTGTCCATATCACAAAAAAAGAGCTAAATTTCTCCAAATGTTCACAATACTCCTTCACAGCTACATCCTAAAAAAAAATACTGATGGTCTATATAATAGGAAATGCATTAATGGCTCAGCGCTAGAAAGTTACAGGTGTGAGAAATACAGCAGAAGGCCTTTTAAAACCATTACATTTCCTTCTCGCCTTTTTTGCTTTTCTTTTTACGAAGTGAGAGGCTATAAAAACCTCCCCTCGAATTAGCCATTCAAAAACGACATGCCTTTTGAAGCTGCAGTAATTACCTAGAAATGCATTTGAGCTGAAGTGTGTGGAGAATTTGTCTGAATAGACTAGACGCGATGATGGACTTTGCCACCATGCTCTGTGACACAGCCTAATGAATCTCTATTGAACTCATAAAGCAGCTGGGCATGGAGATGTGACATTTCAAGTAATTTAAAAAATCCATCCAGGAAGGCAAAATTAGAGGCCCTCATTAAGTTGCAGGTAGCTTTGGCAGAATGCGCATGAATAATGTCAAGAACAGAGAACCATTAGCACAGATCAAGCTGGCAAAAAAACAACAACTCTAACAGACTTTGTGAAAAATGTTTGATTTATAACTGGTCATGTGCAAATTTTATTTCTTTGTATTTATTAATTTATTTTGCAGCCAGCTTGATTTTTATTTTTTTGTATAAAAAAGCAAAATTACTACGGTATACTGAGGAAATGAAGAACAAAAACCATTTAAACCATTTTTCTAAATCGTTTGTTTATTACCACAAATAAAGCTGACAAAAACTGAAAAACTCATACTTTACATACATTTTTTTTTGTGGTTTTTTTTTTTTTGCACATAAAAACCTGAACTACTGAGGAAATTAAAAACAATCTAAAACATTTTTTGTTGTTTATTCTCACAGATAAAGCAAACAAAATCAGAAAAAAAAAAATTATGAAAAATCCTACTTGCTGGAACACTATCAAGAAATATTGATGATTTTTTTATAAATAGCCATGCATGCATAATTCATTAATTTTATTTTTTTTGCACAAAACAATCAGAACCACTTTACTGCACAAATTAAAAACAATTTAAACCAGTTTGTTCACTATTTGCATATTTAAAAGTTTATGCAAGACATTATTTACAGAGGGATCCAAAAGTCTGAAACCTCATTGAAAATATGGGATTCATAATCTAATTCAAACCAGGGAAATAAAGTTTTAGGATTTTGATAAATGTAAAACACTGTGGAAAAATACATTAGAGTCTGCATTATAGGTCACTGGACCGTGACACTGACCATAGTTTGTAATGGAAAAACTGTATTAAACTAGACAAATGCAAAACAGAAGCATTTTCGCTGGTGGTCTTGGACTGTTTATCTTTGGTCCTGCCAGAAAAACAGCACAAAGATTAAAGAAGATCAATACAAGAAACAATCAGCAGCGTTAAACAAGGCTTGGGATTTGATTCAGTTGACACGCTCCCTCCTAACAGATGACCAGGACCACATGCTCCACATGAACCATGATCACCCAGTGATTAACCTGTCAACCAAGCCGCCCAATTATCACGGCATGACACCATGTTGATGGATCCCCTTTATATCCACACACACACACTCTCTGAGCTCAACAGGATTATGATCGTCATCTCTACCTGAGCAGAAGGCATCAATTCATTAGAAGATTTGTCAGTCAGATGCACAGAACTGACATTGAGAACAGAGGATTTATTTTTGTGTACTCCCCTGATTCCAAATTGGCACGAGGCTAGTGCGGAAGCGTTTGAAAGAGAAGAGAACAAAAGACAGAGGAAGACAAAGACAGGAGGAGGCAGAGAGTGCTGAGAGCGGGAGCTGCCGAAAGATGATACACAATCGCCATCGATCACACAGACAGCAAACAGCTACGAATGTGTGTAATCTGTGGGGGCTTGTGAGGGTTTGAATTTCCCCCTACTGTGGCGAGTTTTTATGCCCACCTATGTGTTTGTGGGAGAAGGCAGATGCCAGTGCAATGTGACACCAGTGCAGATAGAGCTCATAATCGCTGGGCTAAAGTGTGTGTGGTCCCTCAGCCCGAGGTTATCATCAATCATTAATGGAAAATATTATGAAGACAAAAACTTAGATATGGCAGTTTGCAAACTGAACTTGTAAATAAGCACTGCAATATAAACAAATTGAATAAAATACGACTTTTTAATCAGTGCCGGATGATCTGATTTAAACAATCTCTCAAGTCTGACCAATGAAACACCCAGGAAGAGATCGTCTGATCAGTTGCTGACTCATGTAGTTATAACTTACAGCCAAGCTGGTTTTATTGTTGTTGGGAATTGAATGAATAAAACTTTAACTCGAAAGCCGATACAGCATTATTGTAAGAACAATGTAGTTTCTGATAAACTGTGGTGTGATTAAATCATAGACAGATGGAACAATGTCATGCTATTAGTAATGTAAGGCTTGAAAACGAAAACAAAATGTCTATTAAAATAAGTAATGTTCAAATAAATATATTACGCAAGTACCTAAACAAATGAATAAAGTGAAACAAAATAAATTATGCTAAAGTAATGCAAAAAAAAAATCTAAACTAAAACCAAAGCAATTCTCAAATAAACTAATGAATACAAAATATTACGTAGATAAATAACTAAAGTACATAAAAAAATAATTAAATGATGCAGTGTGATGGCTTATTAGTAATGTGAGAGAGATGAAATCTAAGTAACAGCCTACTGAAACTAGTTATTTTCAAATAAATAAAAGTGGTAATTAAATAAGTAACTAAAGTAAACAAATAATGCAGTGTGATATTAGGAACGGGATGCAAAAGAAATAAGTAAATTAATTAATATTGCAGTGTAGTGTTATATTAGTAATGTAAGGGATGAAGACTAAAACCAACAGACTACAGAAAGTCAAAAAGAAGTTATTTCAAATAAATAAGTCAATAAATAAATAAAAATCAGTACAAGGCTGCCTCAGTCCGATTTGAGAACCCGAGCAGACAGACACTACAAGACCCACAAAAACCATGAGCCATATAAAGGCCATGAACTCTGCAAACTTTTGGAAAGACTGAATGGGTTACATGTTTTCACATACATTCAAAATATCTTTTGGATTTCAACCATCAGCAACCATACTCTGAGGTCTGTGGAACATTAACCTGGATGGGAAGTTATGCCTCAACTCTGCAAGACCTCAGGACTGAGGTTTTCATCATGTGTGAACACTTCATAACTCAACGAGCGCTCTGCTGAACCCTTTGATCCAGACTTACACTGGTACGACTTCTGTGAGGGAACGTAAGGGGGTTCACGTTTCCAAAAGTTACCTCATAGTGGCACTGACAGGAGTTGTCAGAGTCTAGAGTCCATGCACACAATAAAATTCTGCTTGATGTGATACCATGAATGATTGAGGCACATAGTGGCAAACTAAGAGAGAATCTAATTGTAATTGCATATTCTACTGCATTAAATTTCTGCTCCAGCCACTCACGTTTGAACAAAACTAATGTCCTTTCCTGTTAAAAGAACCATTTATTTGATGTTTCTGGGTACAAAGGGTCAGATCCCATGGTGGTATAGCAACACCAATGCTAGTCAAGCTCAGTAAAGCTCAATAAAGGCGACATGCTCTTTGTTGTAACACTGGCTAGTACGTTCTTTCAAGAAACTCTACTCTTAACTCTGCCTGTAGATGATCCTCCATTGGGAGACTGGTGTCATTGACATGAGGGGTTTCACCCTGATTGTGGATTCAGACAGTGTTCAAATGTGCAGAGTTGGCTGACAGCTCCTCGAAGCTGGCCACAGAAGGATAACCAGTGCAAATCTGCAAGTAATCAAGGCATCAACCCCCAACACACAGCATAGCATCGACACCGACTCCCATAGAGTGTGCATAAATCAATAGGGATGGTAGATTTGAACTTAAAAACTTGCATGTGTTCTACACTGGTGGAATAATACAACACATTAGGGGTCGAGGGGGAAATGCGGAGTGTTTTAAAATGCAACCATTTCCACTGGCAACAAATCAAACCTTTCAGTCACTGACTCGCTCTGCATCTCGTTCACTTTGCCTCTGGCTCACTATAACCACTCAAAATGATTTTAAAATTCATTTTGGTACTTTTGATGAAGCCCATCTGCCTCTCCTTCATAAAATATATCATTTCAACACTGGCTAGTACGTTCTTTCAAGAAACTCTACTCTTAACTCTGCCTGTAGATGATCCTCCATTGGGAGACTGGTGTCATTGACATGAGGGGTTTCACCCTGATTGTGGATTCAGACAGTGTTCAAATGTGCAGAGTTGGCTGACAGCTCCTCGAAGCTAGCCACAGAAGGATAACCAGTGCAAATCTGCAAGTAATCAAGGCATCAACCCCCAACACACAGCATAGCATCGACACCGACTCCCATAGAGTGTGCATAAATCAATAGGGATGGTAGATTTGAACTTAAAAACTTGCATGTGTTCTACACTGGTGGAATAATACAACACATTAGGGGTCGAGGGGGAAATGCGGAGTGTTTTAAAATGCAACCATTTCCACTGGCAACAAATCAAACCTTTCAGTCACTGACTCGCTCTGCATCTCGTTCACTTTGCCTCTGGCTCACTATAACCACTCAAAATGATTTTAAAATTCATTTTGGTACTTTTGATGAAGCCCATCTGCCTCTCCTTCATAAAATATATCATTTCTGTGATGTACTTGTCTGGGTTGTGTGGTTTAAGCGCTCTCTTCAGCCTCCAAACATCTCAAATTACCCTCTTTAAATCAGTCACTCTTCACTGCATCGCTCATGTTGCATCCCACAGCAGTCAGAGCTGAATGACAGTGGTTCGGTTAGAAGAGATTAAAAAAAAGTGCTAAATGTTCTGGTGCCAAAGTGGATATTTGGGATTGTAACAGGTTTAATAGAAAAAAGACTAAAGGTACTAACAGGGTGTGACAAGAGCTGCAAAGTAATGTGAATGCATTGATCTGTTATAAAGTCCAGCAGCCTCTAACTGTAATGAGATAAAGTGTGTGTAGACTGATGTGGATTAACTACACTTTTTTATTATTAAATGTTAAATAATATAAAAATACATAATTAAAAAAAAATAAAATCATATATATTTTTATAGCTGTCAAACGATTAATCACATCCAAAATAAAAGTTTTGTTTACATAATAAATGTGTGTGTACTGTGTATATTTATTATGTATATATAAATACACGTACATACAGTATATATTTTGAAAATATTTACATGCATATATTTATATTCATATAATTTATATATATAAATATATTTAATATACAAAAATATTTTTTTTTCTGAAATATATACATGCATGTGTTTGTATTTATATTTACATAATAAATATACACAGTACACACATATATATTACGTGAAAAAAATGTTTATTTTGGATGTGATTAATCGCGAGTAATCGTTTGACAGCACTAATTATTTTTTTATATATTTTTGAAAAATAAAAATATATTTAAAATACATTTAAAATTAATTATAATATGGCATAAGATGATCATTCCATAGACATGGCTGATTTTGATTATTGCGATACGGATTGCGTATACTGAAAATGCATTATGTTGACTTGAATTCTTTCCCAGGCCACCAATGACCACATACCTACTTCCAAATTGATAAAAAGAGACAATTTCAGGAAAACTCTTTGTCCTAAAACCCCAAGAGCTTTAAGAAAATAACAGTCTGACATTTTAAAAGGCATGAGAGCATGTCTAGAACAAATGATTTGATAAAATAAATGGTCTGTTGCCAACTAATAGTAAGGCCTGTAATAGCAAGGATTAACATCATGAAGACGATAGAAAGTTTATGTATTTTGTTATATTTTTGTGGATGACTAATGTGTGATATTTTACTTTAAGAATTACATAAACTCCATATAGGTAACAAAACAGGTGTCAATCATTATGGATATGAGAGTGAAACAAAAAAAATCAATGTGACCAAAATGCAGTATAACATTTTCATATCAGCTTTAAATTGCTATTTAATTATTTACAATCTGTCAAGACCACACATACGGTGATAAAGCTTGAGTGCAAGTGCGAGTTCTCTTTGACACAATCTATCAATCACAATACACACAAAGGCGCATAATGAAACACTCCTCCTAAAAGCCACAAAGTGTTATACAGTCTCTCCATTGATAAAACACACATGTGCACCAGATAACCATCAAACCGAATGCAACAATTGAGATACTGCAAAATACTTAGTGAAACAAAGAAAAAACATTCCCTGCTTATTTGCAGGAGATATCAAAGTTACAGCAATACGCAAGACAACTTGTTAAGCATGCATTTCGTCACACAGCTGGAAAAGAGATGGATGTTTTCTTTGTAAATCCCCCTTGAGGCCCATTTCACATTTCTACGGCCACGTTTAAGGACTGTTACAGATTAACAAAACATGAAGAATGAAGAAAAGTGGGCAGCAGTATATGACTGGGTTGAATTAAAAACCTTATTCGTATGCAAATCTTTTGTTCGACTACAAGTCTGTTTGATTTTTTAAAACGCAATACTGCTGTTGTCTTACAGTACCAAGCATCAATTGCAACCACTGTATTATTTAAGAAACAACTGCTCTACAAGTGTAATATCCCACTGAATTAATCCAAAACTAACTTTATTCGGGGGAAACTTGTCCTCTGCAACGGATATGGACATGTTTGAACCTGAGCTAATCAGCAAACAACATCCTCTGGAAGTCTCTTCACTAATAAAACCGTAGCATTCAAAACAAACTGCAAGATTTTATCTCTGCAAGTAACGTGAAACTCATCCAGAGGGCAAAAACCATGTATAACTCTCAGTCAGAACCATGGAAAATGCTTTAGAACAGCACAATTGGCACAAGATCACATGCCGGCTCTCAAACATCGCTCTCAAGACATGTAAAAATAAATTTCCCCCAGTAGGATTAACACTGGCTGACGTCTTCTGCCTTCAGTCAAGTTGTGCATTTCATACCAAGAATGCTTTATTCGCTTTTTTATTGAGATTACCATTGGCGCATGGAGTGTGGACAAGCCTCCATACCGTTCCAAGGAAAAACACTTGACGTGATTAAGAAAACAGAGACTGAGTGCAGTATTCCAGAGCTCTGGAAGCCTAGGATTGCAACCACACTTCAACAGCTGGTGCATGACCACAGTCAGAGACCGAAACCAGTCCCAAGAGTCGAGATGGGAATCACAGAAAACCAATCGCCAGATTCTTTGATTATGCCTTGTGCACACAAACACATAAATCAAAGCAACTTAAACCCCAGAGAACGGGTGAAGGACGCAAGACCGTTGACCTTTATGTGAGAAGGTCGACTTGATGAATGACTCTGGAAGGTCAGTGTACTGATTGGGTGTCTGTGGTCACTCAAGAGGGACAGAGAAGGATGCATGCATGTGTGCATCTCTTGGGTTTAAATTAACACTGGGTCTCATATGAAAATTAAAGGTCACGAGTCGTGATTTAACATTTAAACGCAGTGCGAGACACACTATTTGCATCACTCCTACAGACAACTAGTTAAGAGCAAAAATTTGCAGTCTCATCAGTGAAATCTCTGTAGAATTTTGAGCGCAAAAGGTCCATTGTCCACCGGTTTCAAACTAAGCAGCTTTCAATTGGTCATGACCAACTTGAGTATGAGCGAAATATGCATGGGGAACTTTTTCGCTCTCACTCAAAACTCCCGATCACATGGATTCCTGTTGGAATGGCTGGATTTCACCCATTAAATTTTGTCTATCAACACAGAGTAGATCACCACTTGCTGAGTCTGTATTTAAATATATGACCAATTGAAAATCAATTATTTACATTTGATTGGCAAGTTGGAGGTCAATTTGTTGATGATGATATATTGAAACAATTATGGCATGGACACTGATGTGCCCAACTGGGTCCTTGAAAAGATCTTAAAGCCTGATTAGGTTCCACTTGGGTGTCTATAAATTAATCTTAATAGAATCAGAAGCAGCTGGAGATGTTTACACAAATTATCACTTTCCTTCTGCATTGGCTACTACACTAAACCCATCATTTCATGGGTCATTTCTCTGCAGTAAACCCACAAAAGATTCCCAGGGTTATGTCTCGCAAAGCATGCTGAAAACGTTTTAATCAATTTCCCAGAAATAAGCATTAATGTAATGATGAGAAAGACAGTAACAGCAGGCCTGTCACACAGTCAAATACGGGATACACTCTTAAAAATAAAGGTGCTTCAAAAGGTTCTTCACAGCGATGCCATAGAAGAACCATTTTTGGTTCCACAAAGAACCATTCAGTCAAAGGTTCTTTAAAGAACCATCTCTTTCTTTTCTTTTTATAATCTGAAGAACCTTCTTTCGCCACAAAGAACCTTTTGTGAAACAGAAAGGTTCTTCAGATGTTAAAGGTTCTTTATGGAACCATTTAGACAAAAAGGTTCTTCTATGGCATCGTGAAGCACCTTTATTTTTAAGAGTGTAGGCTAGTTGTCACAGAGATTATATCTCAGTAAATATGCTTCAGATCAGTCCGTTTCCTAAACATGATCCAGCAGTGCACATTTTGGATGTGTCCATCGACATCTGTTTCAGGCCCTGAAGTCTACAAAATGAACTAATGAGCTCAACTGGGTGTGTTTAATTTAGAAAAATATACAACATTTGTAGTGTTTGAGTCACTTGGGGCAAGTTGTCACATATTTTACATGTTGTTAACTATACATGATTGCACGATAGGCTACCATTTACATACATATTATTTCATGCTACTTAAAATAAACTAATCTGACAAATATTCACTGTAGTGAAAAGTGTGACAACTGGCCCCGATTTCCCCTACTGGCATCTCCTCAATGGAGAGGCGCCCGCGAACAGTTCACACTAAACAATGAACAAATGTAAAATGACAAACAATAAAATCGACCAGATGTGTCACAATATGAATGTTTCTTAGATATATTGCAAGTGTCATAAATATACAAATACATTAATAAATGAAAATAAACTAATTAAAATAACCAACATGTTTGAATCCCTTTTAATCTGCCACTTACAAAACGTTTCCCATGTGTAAATAAATGTAGTAAGAGTGATACATTTTGTAACTAAAGCTGTTTTCATAAAGCTATGTGTTATTCTAACAAACAATAAACATACAGATTATTTTAAGAGCACATTTAACTGAACACACCTGTCATTACTGAGCTTAACTGTTAAAGTGAAGTGATGGAGAAGGACTGTAAGTTACCTGTCATCATAGCAGAAATCAGCGCTCAGTGTGTTCATATAGAGGAGCAGAGCCACCGCGCTGCACACCAGCTCCACTATCATCTCAACGACAAAGAGGAGAAAAGAAAGTCCAGGAATGAATGACACTGATCAGTCCCCGTCTCTGTTTGCTGTTGTCCTCATTGTTTTGCTCCCGCTGCGAGATGGGAAGAGTTTCAAACACAAGCATCGCTCGTCTAACCCATTCTCAGTCGAAGGCTGTGGATTCAGCCCACATATCTGCACGTACTGTGTGCTTTCGCTAATGAACGGAGAGTATTCGCCTGCTCTTCATCCAGAAAGCCGTAGTGAAACATCCCGGAGCAGTAACACCCTCCTATCAAACACACAACACGCGTGAGATATTTGGAAACGCCGCGCATGCGCAGAAATCAATTCACAAGAGAGAAGCATCAGCACCACTGAGCTGAGCGCGAGAGTCTTATCCTATTAAATTGATTTAGAGCCTTACTATAATAAACTTCAATTGCTTTGGTTTGCAGCATTTACATTAGTTTCGAATAACTTGTAAATAAATAAACAAGTAAATAAATATTCCATCCAGTTCCATTCTGTAATTTGATTGGTATGTAAATATCACCTCAGCATGGAAGCCCGTTTTCGCCTTTATATAAAATATAAATAAATAAATGTAATTGCGACTCTTTTTTTGCAATTCTGAGTTTATATCTCACAATTCGAACTTTGTTTCCCCAATTCTGAGAATAAAAAAGTTAGTATTGCAAAATATAAAATCAGAATTTTGACTTTTCTTCTCTCAATTTTGAGTTATATACCATAGGCTATAGGCTATATCTCGCAATTCTTTTTAATATTTTTTTTATAAACTGCAGTTGCTTGGTTTGAAGCATTTATATTAGTTTTGAACAACTTGTAAATAAATAAATATTAAGATCTATAATGTAATTTCATTGGTATGTAAATATCACCCATTTTCGCCTGAATAAAACAAAATAAAACACAATTTAAAAACAAACAAACAAATAAAATGTAATTGCGACTTTTTTTCTTGTAATTCTGAGTTTATATCTCACAATTCGTACTTTGTTTCCCCAATTCTGAGAGTAAAAAAAGTCAGTATTGCAAAACATAAAATCAGAATTCTGAGTTTACATCCCTTATAGGCTATATGTCGCAATTCTTTTTATTCAAGACTTTTTTCCCCTCAGAATTCTGTTCACATCTTTCAATTGTTTTTTTCTCTCTTTCCTGCCACAGAAGAAAAAAAAGCTTTCTTCTAGCAACTCCGACTTTATATTTCACAATTCAGACTTTTATTCTCAGAATTGCAAGAAAAAAAGTCTTGTTGTTGTTTGTTTGCTTTTCCCCCCTAATAATAATCTGCTTTGAAGGAAGTGTAGATGATGAATTTGATTTTTGCACCCTGCGGTGAGTTGTGCTTTTTGCATGTGGATATCTGAAAATCCCCACCGAGGAGCAGCTGGGGCAAAACCTGTTCAGTGCATGTGTGAATCTGCATGAGTCAAACACAGGAACAAGAGCGAGAGATCATTTGTACCCCAGTGTAGTCACTCCACTCCTGTTCCACCCCGCTGACCTCAAGCTGTTGACCCTTGACCGTCAACCCCACTGGGAGGACAACTGCTGTTTTCAGGGATCAACACGAGCTCTGACCTTATCAGTGCTGCATTCTGCTGTGGATACAAATAGTGAGATGGAATAGATGTCAATCTGAAAAGTATACAATTAAAAACAAAAACAAAATATTTCACAAAATTATAATCACAATAGATTGCAAAAAATGGTTTGTAACTGATTTCAGGTGTGTTAGGGTAGTTTCTAAGGACATTTTTAAAATGCAAATAATACAATTAAATAAATAATACAATAAAAAATAAAAATACAAAATGCATGATATTCTTAGCAATATTAATAAATTTTAATGTCCAATTTGTAAATGTGTAGTCACCTTTGAATGAAAAACAAGTCTGATGAATACTATAAGATGTGTCTCGTTTTCTTTTTCAGAGTTCCTGTTGTATAAATAATTATATTTTATTTTATTAATTTTTTTAAGAAAGACTTTTTCATCACTGCTGATAAATATCAAGTAGGAAACAGTCATGATGGGCAGTGCCACAGTCTGGAACACTCCGGCTCCAAACTAGCACCTGCTTGATTTAGACCAGCACAAAAACACACTGGGATCAATTGTATTAAAATAATAAATAGCACCAAACATATGTTTTATGCTGATTAAAAGAACATTTCAGATGGAAACTGATTGAAGTCTTGACTTGGCATTGTTATTCCTATGTTTGTTTTGTTCTTCATCCTCTCTTTTTGATTACAAAAACTGGTATTTGACATTTTCATGTTTCATGTCAGGCCTGTGTTTGAACTGCAATGCTTTTAAACAAACAATAATATCAACAATGATCTGATATAGACAAAACATTATTACAAACACCTCTGGTTTTTCCATAACATAATTCCACAAATCGGTTAAAGGAGTAGTTCACCCAAAAATGAAAATCTGCCTAAAATGTACTCAACCCCAGGGACATCCTGCATGTTTGTAAGTAAGCCGGAAGCAACAGTTTGCAAAAGAAGCAAAAGTTAAAAACTTCATAATGATGGATTTGTTTGTGTTATAAACATGCAGCTTTTCACTTTGCAAGACATTAATAGATTGACTAGAGTTTTGTGGATTGCTTATGGATTATTGTCTTGTTTCTGTTACATTCTTATCAGCTGTTTGAACTCTCATTCTGACGGCACCCATTCACTGCAGAGAATCCACAGAATACTGAACAGCTGCATTAATTAAACTGATAAAACAAGTGTCTTAGTTCTGGCATAAAGACTCCATATGTTTATATATTAGAAATTTGCCATGTTTATTAGTAAAATACTGCTTGTCTAATGAGTGATTTTGTTATATTTTCCATGCAGCCCAACTCAATAAAGTTTTCAGGGCAAAACATTTTAATCTGAAACATCGCCATCCAATTTGTGATAGAAAACGCATTATGAGAACTTGTTTACTTTTCATCCACAACTTATCAAAAAAATATATATCACTGACTTTTACAATCAAATTTGGATTGAGGCCCATGATGCACAGAGCATACAGAGAGAGAGTGAAATAACAGAACTTGAAGACATTTTATTCATGTACGTCTTTCGGCCAGACATGAATTTGTTCCCTAAAATGCTGTTAACACTTCAGACAGTGAGGCAAAAAAGAAGCTGATTATTTTCAGATGGAACTCATCATGCGTCATTGTAGATGAGATTGGCATATGTTTGCGTGTGAGGGAGAAATAGAGACGAGATTGAAAGAGAGAGACATAATAACAGAATATTTTCCATCTGTGCATCCTGTTTAGTCCCTTTGAATCGCTGATGAAAAGATAAATCGCACCTCTCTTTCCTTCCAATTCCCTTCACTCTCACTCTCCCCTCTCCTTCTTCTTTTCCCATGCAGTTCCCTATTAAAGTGCCGATGCCTGATAAGGAGTATTGTGCGGTTCCTCCCCGTTTTCTCCGCTGACCGGAAGCTACTCTGGCACCTATTGACTTTTCCCATCATTTCCCTCTTCATCTTGTCTCTCCCTGCTTCCTCCACTGACCGGAAGCTTAAATGGCTCCCCATTGACTTTTCCCTTCGTTTCCCTTTTCATCTCATTCTCACACAAGACCTGCCAGGGCCTAGATGTCCACATAGCTAAAACAGCAAAGAAAAGTCCCATTCTGGGAGTAAAAATTCAATGTATAATCTTTCACACTAAAGTTGAATTTAAGGGGGAATTAAAGTTCACATAAAATGCGTACTTGCGTTTAAAAAAGCAAGACGAAGCATAAAGAAATGGCATAAGAGGCCATTCACATGGAATGCAGTGCTTTTTTTAATCATTTTTTAAAAGCACACGGCCACCATATTTAAACACTGCACCTTGCAACGTAGCACTCAAATGCAAAAATACGATAATTCGTATTTATTTCATGTTTTGGCAAATTGGTTGATAATTTGTACAAATTTGTGCATAATGTTTGGCTTTTCATACGATTTGCTTATGTCATACTGACAGTTAGGTTTAGGGCTGTAGATTTTATGCTGTTTTTTTTTTTAAATCACACTTTTCTGTACAAATTCACACAAAATTACCACCTCATAAGTAGCGCACGACACTGTACTGTAAAAACATGTCGCTCAAGTTAAAGCAAGTTTTCTCATAGCAATTTGTAACAATTTTACATTTTAGTGAATTATTTGTATGAATTCGTACAATCTTCGTACGTTTTTATATGATCTGCTTTTGCCCCACTGATGTTCTGTACAAATCACATTGTGCAAATTCATACAAAATTACCACCTTGTTAAAACAGTGCATGACACTGCATTCTGAAAACACGTTGCTTAAGTTAAAATACATTTTCTCATAGCAATTTGTAACTATTTTATGTTTTGGTGTATGAATTCTTAGTCTCAAATACAAAAACAAAAAATCATATTGCACAAATGTATATGCAATCACCATCTTGTAAAATAGCTACGTTTTCTCATGAGATTGTATTGATACAAATTTTTTCAAAATGACGCATTCCACTGACCTACGTTTCACAAAAACTTACTTCAGTGTAAACCGGTCCCAAGAAGCCATTCACATTAATTTTTCATTCCATTGCGCTGCTTTCCCATTGTTTTTTTAGATAATAATGCACTAGAAAGATGTTTTTGTTGCACTCATGCCTTGTGTCTTTTGCGTCTTAACACATCATTCAAAAACATGGCGCTCAAGTTAAGTTCAACATTTAAAAAAAACACTATTTTTTTCCATTCTACACCAGTCAAACACATCTTCATAACCAAATTAAAAGCAGCAGCTTAATGCAAAAACACGTTTTGTCTGAACCAACCCTAAGAGGTCAACAAATGTTATCATTTTCTTGCCATCTCACATCTTTGGTAAATGTGTTATTTATATCCTGAAGTCATTAAGTCGGTGACACACACCATGGTTGTTGACCACAAAACTTCAGGGGACAGCAGCTGTTTTGTGAAGTGAAAAATGATTCTCCTCACAAGCAAACAAATCAGTCGACTGTTTCTGCTTTAGGAGAAGAAAACAAATTCTTATGTTTTTTTTGATGATGTACTAAAAATTAACTTTGTTTTGTTCAAAGTGGAGCTGGACATTCTTGGTGACGATAGAGAAGCATTTCCTCAGCCTCCTTTGCATGCAAAGAAAAAAGCTACATTTCAGGAAATAAGGGAGTGAGTAAGCTGGTTTCCCATCGCTTTGCTATTTCTGTCACGGAGAGAGATGTTTTGGAGTGCATCATATCATTATCCTGAAGCTTTTCCTTTCTCTGATTTAGACACAGAACAGGATATGGCACAATACATCCGCTGGAAGATGAATTCATGAGGGAAACATATGTGACTGGTCAACGGACTCTTATTGGAGAAGCATTAGACTGGCACCAACAAATTCAGTGAAGTTCAAGCTGCAGTGTCAATGTGTAGCCATGCTTATCTCCACAGAGACACACTAATGGCGTCTATTTATTTCCAAAAATAATGGCAGAGCTGGCTTTGTTCTGGTCAAGTGGTACCATGATAAATGGATGTAGTGTTGTTAGAGAAGGAAAAATCATTAGAAGCAGGAATGGTGTATACTTAAGCTTAGCTATGTGGCCTACTTTCTCTGAAAGAACAAACGTCCTCAATTTTTTCCACAACTGTTTACATTCAATAAATAACGACTTATAATTACTATGATGAAAATATGAATTCACTGCAGTCTAAAAAAAGAAAACAAGTTAAAAACAAATCAGCCAGTCACAGTGACTTGTTAATGTTTCGACAGAACTTTACTAACCACTTGTGCTACTTGAAACTGCATACTTATCACATAAAGAAACCATATTGCTGAACAATTAAGACAGGTCAGTGTGCATAATCATTAATAAACTCCTTGCAGTTAGAATTGGTGGCTTTGAATTCTCTCTTGGAGCTCTATAAAGCCACATTCCCTCTTAATATAGAAGCAAACACATAAATAGTAACACCAAATATAGTAGTATAAGAAAGTAAAACAAATGCACGAGAAACAAACTCTTTGTGCCTTAAGTGCTATGAGTTCTTAAAGGGGTCTTAATCGAGCAAGAATACACTGAAGAATCAATCAGGTTAAGGCAAAAGCTACCTCGAGGTGTTTCATTTATGAATATTAACTAAAACACAAGACAGGAGAATAATGGTCTGTGGGGAATGGCCTGGAAATAATGAAGAGCTCAATGTCTGATTAATATTAATGGTGTGTTAAATAAGTGGAAGCACAAGACGTCTCAAGTGTGACTGATGTCCTCGTGTGGCTCAGTAAGGCTAAGGCTGATTTATAAAGCAGTCAGACTAATGAACACTAAAAGCAACGTTCTGCATCACACTGATCACTATATCTTTCCGCTTTAAGCTGCAGAACGAACCGTTATGCTTCATAACTGAACCGATCTGGAGACTAATACAGTCAGGTCTTTGGAGCAGCCGGAATGAAAAACTGCTTTTAATTTACTGTGAACAACCCTACTTTGACACAAATTATATTTGACATAATTTTTTGTAAAATATAATTACATAAATAAAAAAAGCATTTTTATTGTTGCTTGAAAAATTGGCAAGAGTTCATTTGAATTTGACTTTAAAAACAAAATTAATAATATAAACAATAAAAACAGTTTTACCAAAATAATAAATAAAAATTAAATCAATAAATTACACTAAACAGCAGGGCTATAGATTTGGTCTTCAAACGGTAGATTCCTTTACACCAACAACTGCATAACATCTAGGGGACTGGAGAGGGTCAAAGAGCTGAACCAGCGCAGAATGAGACACATTGTCCTGAAATAAAAGAGATATTTTATTTAAATGTAGAAATGTGAAAGTCTGAAATCCAGATGCACTGGTGTAGCTTTCAATATCAATTTATAAAAAAAATGTATTCAGTATTTAAGGCATAAATCTTCATTCATGTGAGGCTTTCGCAAGTGGTTTCTCTGTGATTCACTAAAAAGAACTGACTCATAAGAATCAATTGTTCAGGAATGGACTACACTGTTCATATGCTGTCTGTTTTTGACTCACTAAAAATAACTAACTCATGAGAGCCATTTGTCAGGCATTGGCACACTGGTCATGCTTCATATTTCTGATTCACTAACAAGAACTAATTCAAAAGAATCATTTGTTCGGGAATCAGACTACACTGTTCGCGCTCTACGTTTCTGATTCCTTGAAAAGAACATAATCATAAGAGTCATTCATTCAAGAATCAATCTACCTGGTCACTTTGTATGGTTCTGATTCACTAAAAACAATCGGATAATAAGTTCAGTATATATACACACACACACACACACACACAGGATATATTATTTTAGATGAACCGTAATTTAAATTAAATTTCCAGCATATCCATAAGTAAAAAAAGTATATTGGACCTGATCAAAATAATCAGCTTAACTGAGCACAGCTTGTTTCAATCCAAAATCCATATTACAGCTTTCCATAATCACTGATCAAAGCACGTTAATATACTTGGCAGCACACCCAGGGTACCGTGTTATGAAATGGTTTATACATAACAAAACCCTCCACAGGGCAAATTGTAAAGCGGACTCTTCGATGTGGTTAGCGGAGTTCACAGAGTCGTCACTGAGAAACCTTATCATGTTGCCAAGCCCTTTAATGTCAGACATACACAAATCATAGACCTCTGTAGAAAAAAAACATAGATCTGACATTGGGGAGGTTTTACTTGCTTTACATTACATGACTGAGAAGTAACCCCTGTAAGATCATGTGGAAATTGATCCCACAGAAACTTGCTGTCACTGTTTTGTGGGTATAAACAAAATTATTTTGTCATGCCCTAAATTTTGAGTCTAACGTTCTTCACAGATGGCTTAGTCTGACACTCCTGACTGTCGTCGCGAGGAGGTTTACATTCAAAGCCTGGTGGGCAAGAAGGAAATGGACGTGTAACTTAAAACCTCTGAACTCCTGTAAGTTGGAAACCAGTTTTTGGACTGTTTTGGATCTGCTATACGTGGCTAAAGTCTGTTGGTATATATGCTGTGAGAATAAGTTGTTGACTTGGGAAATCTGTGTTGTGGTACTGAAGTAAAGCCTGAAACAAAAGCCCCTCACAGTTCTCTAATTATATGAGGATTATATATCTTTACAAGCACAAATCTATGGGGTAAATGTACATTTGAGGGTAAAATGTAGTGTTACTGTTATCTGTTCTGACAATTGGTTTCTTACCTGCTCTTTCAAGTAACAAAGTCGGTCGAGGAGGATGAGACCCTCTATACACGGAGCCAAAATGACTTTCAACTGTGGAAGATGAAAACCAGCATGAGGCAGATATAGAGTTAGTGATCAAAAATAAATGGCACGTTTCTCTGTCATGCTCACCATGTTAAAAGCCACCATCTCATTCATTCTGGGAATGTAGTGTTTATGATAGCTCTGAATGTCACCGTCAGATAGCTGTAGACAACAAGAGATATGAAAAAAATAGATTTTAAAGAAATAAAGGAATAAGATTATGTTCTATTCACCAACCAGGATCTAAAACACGAATACATTTCTGTAGACTAATAAAAATTGAGTGTATATAACATTTTTATAAAAGTTTTAGATTTAAAAAAATAGTATTTTATAGTAAATAAATAAAATATATTAAAGTAAATATTTATATAAAATACATATTTTATATATATTTAGATAATATGTACTTTAGACTAGTAAAAATGTAATTCACTCACAAATAAACATATATTGCAAAATAAAAAGCTATTAAAATATTAGAAATATTTTATACATGAATGTCATATTATATATTAATAAAACATATTTTGTACTGTTTAACAGCATTATAACAATTATTGTTATCATTACTGTTGTTTTACTAATATTATATTGCAAAATAAAAATAAAAGCGTTTTAATTTCAAAAACAAGATTTTATATTAAATGAAAAATATATTACAAATAAATATATTTAATATATTAAAATACATCTATTACATAATCTGCACTTTTGACTAGTAACACACACACACACACACAAAAACAAACATATATTAGCAAAATATTACCAAATCATCATATTAAAATGATTTCTAAAATATCACGAGCTTTGTTATTACAGGACTCAAATAAACTAATCAATATTAAAAGTAATTTAAATTATTAAAAATTTAAATATGATATAATATATTTATATAAAATATATACAGTATATTTTGTTCTACAGATTGCTGCAGATTTGCCCTTTTTCTGTTCCCATATTTCCCTAAGTGTCAAACATATTTGACTCTGTTCATCTCATTAGCTTCATTGTGGTGTAATTCAGATGCATGTGGGCTGACTTAAAAAAGCATTAAATGTAATGTGAGAACTTTTGGTTATTACTTTGGTGTCATCCAGATCCAGCTTCCTAAGTGTTTGTCTGACATAGTCCACAAACGACAAGGCTTTGGAGTACACCTTCCCAACACGTTTCTCACTGTCAATAGAACATAAAATACCCATTAAATACTTCAAAAATGTATCATAACAAAAACAAACTAACACAACTGTTTTTAATGTAGTTTAAAAACTAAATGTACAGACAGTAAGTCACATGTAGAGGGTGAACTTTGTACTCCTTGTTGAATTGCCCATTACCGTAACCTGATGGTTTGGCTTTGACTCACAGAAGCGTATTAAACCTGAAAACAGGGCTTTAGGGTTTGAGTCACGAGCATCAGTCAGCACTGAATCAGATCTGCTCTCTGCAGCCACGATCAAGTATCTCAATAAACATTTCTCATCCTCCACAAAAAGGAAGGAAGGACCAGAGGGAATATGGAGCCTCTTTATTCTCTCTTCTAGTTTACTAAAGCTCTCCAGCGACTAAAACAAAGACAGGCGGTTGTTTTCTGTCTAATGAGCAGATGATGTGGTGAGAGTGCTGTCCATGAGATATCTGATCCTGGTCTTTTTGAGAGGAACGGCGTCAGTGTGGGAGCTCAATATTTGTTATCGCGTGCGTTTCCGACTGAGAGTCACTCATCAGGGGGTCCGGGGTGTGTGTGTTTCCGCTTTTACAGACTGTTTTTCAAAGACAGGACTTTTTTGTTTTTTTAGTAAACTATAATTTACTGCAACTACTACAATTAGTAGTTTTTCCAGATATCTACATGTATCTAAAAGCCATAAAACAGCCTGAGCTACTGAACTACTAAAATGAATAGATCATGTGGCACAGTAACAAAACAAATCCAGCATGACACAAAATCTATTACGTACTTTATATGATGGTGCAATGGTGCATATGATGGACAGAACAAAAGATGCAGACTTAATGATTTTAAATTATATATACACACACACACACTTATAAATATTAAATATTTTTAAATAAAAAATAATCACATATAGCTAAAGAGAACAAGAGATATAGACTTAATGATTAACAATACACACACACACACAATACTAAAAAAAATCATTTTATGTACTAATTTAATGTATTTATATTGACAACAAATATACAGAAATATAAAAATACATAATTAATAAATATTACTAATTACTAATAAATTTATTAAATACACACACACACACACACACACACACACACATATATATATATAGATACATACTATTACTAAAATATATTAAATAAGAAATTACACTTTATATACTAATTCATTTATATTGAAAAAATACAAAAAATATAAATACGTATAATTAATGTATTTAAATGTCTATTTATATAATCTGTGCTGTAGATTAATAAAAGTGTAGTGTGTGTGTGTGTGTGTGTGTGTGTGTATATACTGTATATATATACATATATATATATGCACAGGGGAAGTCGTGGCCTAATGGTTAGAGTCGGACTCGTAACCCGAAGGTTGCGAGTTTGAGTCTCAGGTCCGGCAGGAATTGTAGGTGGGGGGAATGAATGTACAGCACTTTCTACCACCTTCAATACACCGACTGAGGTGCCCTTGAGCACCGAATTTTAAATACATATTTTACTTAAGTAGAATTTACTGCCAAACCTCCAATATTTGGTTATATGTTTCTTTAGGTCATGAAGATTTGCTGTGGCAACAATTAGTATAAATACCTTTCAGAGCAATCGTAGTGATCTCGTAAAATAACATGAAGAACCGCCCGATAAAAAAGTGACTCCATAGGCAGCTGTAACAGTGAAGAAACCCAGTTAACCACAATCCAAATTATTTTGTTTCATTTCAAAGCTGATTTTGCTTACTTATACAACACATGCTTACTTGGTTATGTTTGCTTACTTATTTACATTTTTAATTACTTCATTTGAAATGTTTGTACCATTTGTGGCAACTTTGAAAACAGATTATGTCATATTTTCCATGACAATTATGTCATCCAAACAATCAGACATGCAGAAGACAGAAAGAGTTTGTTCATGCTGACTGCTTCACCTCGGTACTTTCAATCATTTTTCAAAAAGGACAAATCAAATTAAAATACACAGTGCGTCTAATTGAATCAGATAAATATGCATAGGCGCATATGCTGTGCATTCTGGCATTCAAGCTTGACCAACACATTACAATCAGCTGTGCAAACAGACTCGGTCGCATGAGACTGCAGTCTTTATATGCAAATCCTGCAGGGGAAATGAGTTTTTAATCGAAAAATGAATATTGATATGATACATGACACAATCAAATACTCACCCCTCCTCCAGCAGACACTCTCTCCAGAGCCTGAGAGGGGAATAAAAAGCCAACATCAGCCAAATCTGCTGGAAACAAGCTTGTATTCAAAAAGTAGTGATAACTAAACACACATTTTCATGGTCTGATAGTCGCCCTTCAGTTTAATGGCATTATATTTTAAAAAATAACACCTAAAAGATTATTTATTTATAGTTAAAACCTGATGCAACATGCATCAGCTAATAAGCAAAGGATGTGGTTGAAGATGCGTGGGCGATGTGATGTTATTTGTGACGTGTGAAGCAGACTTACGAGACATGCTGACATCCTGGCATTCGACCACAGAAACACGCCTGAGCCTTCAGATACTGACTCATAGGGAAACCACACACACCATCAACACACCCTGAGCAACAAAACAACACAGATGAAAAACTACACAGCTTAAGTTTTAACATCAAATACTGTTCAAATGTTCGGGGTCAGAAAATCTTTTCAAAAGAAATTACACTTGTAGTCAGCAAGGATACATTAAAATTGATCAAAGATGATAGTAAAGACATTTATGTTATAAAAGATGTCTATTTCAAATAAATGTTATTCTTTTGAACTTTTTTTTCATTAAAGGATCTTGTTAAAAAAATGTTTTCCAACCGTTTTCAACATTGATAATAATAATAAATGTTTCTAGAGCAGAAATTCAGTATATTAGACTGATTTCTGAAGGAACTTGTGACACTGAAGACTAGAGTAATGATGCTGAAAATTCAGCTTTGCATCACAGGAATAAATTACATTTTAAAATATATTAAAATATAAAACTGCTATTTGAAATCGTAATATTTCACAATTTTACGTTTTTTTTATTGTATTTTAATCAAATAAAAGCACCCTTGGTGAGCATAAAAGACTTCTCAAAAACATTAAAAATCTTAACAACCCAAACTTTTTATTGCATTTTAAACTAAACACTTTGTGGATGAGAACCTGTTGAACACATGCCATTCAAACAAGACCCACACTGCAGTTCGAGGCCTATTCACGGTGCAGATAAACACTGTTTACTCCAGCTATCATGCTAATCTAAACCATGCCAAACTGAACAGGATCCAGAGTCCAGCACAGGCCTGAAAAATGTGTGTGTGATACAGCATGAGCTGTGCATAAAAAAATGCCTGAGAGAGGGACAGTGTACAAAACAATATCAGTGATTTCATTATAAAACGTTTGACTCATTGCGAGTGAACTTTAACACTGTCTTGAGGCGACCAGTTGCTGTGGGATGTTAAACTGAATAGTCTTCAGTTCACGTTTGATAATACAAAAATTTAAAACTGAAGTGTTTTTTTTCTGATGAAAATACAAATTGAATGCACTATGAATAAGCAACTGCTTAACTAATGATGTTGGTGGGCGGGACTTCCTGTTTTCTGTTTAAGTAGGTTGCATTGCCTGGGCTCTTCTGAATTGTGTCAGCAAATGCAGAGCCTGAAAAAAAGATCTCGTGGAAAAGTATTACGCTGTCAAAATGAAAAGATAAATTCTGCTCATTACAAATGAAATTCTATGCAAAATCTTGGTGTGAGTAGCACAAAAATGACACCGCATGCTGTAATCGTACAGGGGTTTTGAGACTAAAAGACACAAATGAAACTGCACTTGTTTCACTACATTTTGTTTCTTCTTCAGAACAAATGTGCTTGTAAAGTGAGCCGCTGAAGCCCTGAAAACACTGACATCCCGCTGAAAACGCCACATGTTGTACTGAATCTTCTTGAGTTTGTGAGATCAAACAGACAGTCTGTTGAAGGGAAGAGTGTTTGTGATGTCAGTCCAGCTTTTGCACACACTTCATGCGTTTTAGCTCTGTCCCTGCAGCAATCGAGGGTCTGTGATGTGATCACCAGGCTTTAAAAGACAATGAGATATTATTGTAGTCCTGCTGTGCTTCATAACACAGTAATTATGTGATCAAAATATCAGATTTTATAGGCACTCCAATCCTTTCTGCACTGTCTGCTCTAAGAGAACGTGTCTAAGAGGCACACAGAAACCACATGCTCTCTTAAAACTAACACCAAGTTAGAAAGTCCACCTAAAAATGAAAATTGTCATCATTTACTTATTCTCATGTTGTTCCAAACCTGCATTCTCTATGAACATAATCTGAAAAAAGTGTCAGTGCTTTTTGTCCACAAAATAAAAGTTAGTGGGGCCTAATGGGGTTGTTTTGGAGACTAGTAAACTTAAAATAATAATAATAATAATAATAATAAACAATTAATTAAGTAATTTATTTAATAAAAAACTATTTATTATTTATTATAAAACAATGTATTATTTATTATAAAATAACAATACAAATTTTTATTATTATGTTATAAAAATGTAATATTAACAATTTTATAATGAATAATACATTTATTATCATTGTTGTAGTTATTATATTTACTATATTACTAAATTATATTACATTATATATCGTATATTATATTGTTCCAATTATTATAATTGTTATGTGTTCATTTAATCCATTATTGAGTAATAATTAATATTATAATAATGTTTTTAGTAAAAAAAAATTGTAATAATGTATGTATATATATATATATATATATATAAATTACAATAATGATTAGGATATTATTAGAATGTAACAATTACATTATACTTATTGTATTATTATTATTATTATTATTATTATTAAATAATGTATTTATTTACTAAACAATCAAGAAAAATATTATAAAATAATAACATTTTAATAATAATAATAATAATACGTTATTGCTTTTACTATTATTATTATTTTATTTTTTTAACCATGTATTGGTACAGGGATGCACATTGCCGGAAAAAATATTATACAGAGAAATGCAATTCCACACAGCTTGACTTGTTTGAAGACTTGCTCAACTATTCTGATTGAGACTGATCTGTCCACATGAGTGTGTGTGTGTGTGTGTGTGTGTGTGTGTGTGTGTGTGTACAGACAGGAAGTGTTCTTACTCTGTCTGTCCAGATCAAACTCTTCAGAGAGCAGATGATAGCAGCAGCCCACACTGCAAACGGCGCGCAGCTCCTGTTTGGCCCTGAAAATCCTCAGAGTGCTGGGGGCCAAATCTCCACAGGTATGCAGCCCAACCAGAACTGCATCCTGGGTACCAGCCAGAGAAAAGAGAGAGGGAGAAAGAAAAAAAAATGGGGTAATTTAGTGAAATCAACACAGACCGTTTGCCATCTCTCATTGATCATAAATAATTTGCTATGGACACATCCAAGTCCCTCTCCATTCTTGAGCTCAATTTCACCTAATTAACATGATTAGAATAATCGCAGGCGTCTCGCTGAGCTGTAATAGCAATGGTACAACTTCAGCTCTATAATCAGAGCCAACAGCTGGACAACTATTGCAGCATAGTGCTATTATATGAGTTTAGTATACATCAATTATTTAATCCTGAGAGAATGTCATATGAAATTAATTCACAGTGCATTTACGAGAAAAAAAGTAATGCTTCAAATAGAATAGAAAATACATCTTCAGCACCCACTTAGTATTTTAAGCACGATATTATATAATGATATGATATTATAAAAAACAACAATGTAAAAAATGTGTTCATTAATTATAATGATAATTAGTATAATTGTAATTATAACAATAATACCAATAATGTTTATATATTAAAATATTAGTAGTAGTAGTAGTCATTAAAATTATTATTACAATTACATTTTAATAATAATAATAATAATAATACAGTAATTACTATTATTATTAATGTTGTTTTCATTGTTGCTATTTATTATCTCCCTTTGTTATTTATTTCACAATGAATAATAAATTATTATTATTATTATTATTATTATTACTACTACTACTATTGTTATTATTTTAACAAAATTTACTTAAACATTTTAAATTATTATTATAATTATTATTATTATTTAAAAATTAAATTACTGATTTTATAAAACCATACTGTTGTACATTTTGTACACACATTTTCTGCCTTGGTACTTTATTTTAGAATTAGAATTTTAGAATTATTATTTGAGAATTATTATTAGAATTATTAACATGTATTTATTTAAACATTACTTATTTTACATATTTGCACTATTTTTCTAAAAATAATTCTAAAATGTATTACTAATTATTTCATAGTGAATAAATAATAATTATTATTTTTAAACAATTAAATAATTGGTTTAATAAATTTAAATAATAATAAGAAGAAGATTAACAATTATTATTATTATTATTGTTATTCTTACTATTATTATTATTATTTATTTATTCTCCCTTGGACAAAACCATCATCCCTTCACCTCCAGCTCTGTGATCAGCATCTTGAGCTCAGTTTCTGCAGTGACATATGAGGTCAGAGGGGAAAACTGGCTGTCGTCTCTGATGTTCCTGCTTCCTTCTCGAGCTTTCCTCTCCAGATTCTCTCTCTTCCTCTTCCTTTCCTCCAGGCTCAGCTGGCTGGGGTGGACGCGGGGAGAGACATCCTCTATGACGTCCAGAGACAGCCTACTGAGGAAGCTGCATCCTGAATCTGAATCATTCAGGTCTAATGGACATTCTGCAGCATTATTTGAAGCAGATAAATCATTGGTGACTTGTTTTGATAAAGCACTGGTATCCGCTCGAGCCTCAAAGCTTTCCTTTTTCTCAGTAATAAAGTTTTTGATGCCATCACTGTTTTCAGTTTCTGCTGTGTTGTATACTCTCATCCTCAGTGTCCAAAGTTTGCTTCCTAGAGGCTTTGTTCGGTGTGTTCTGATAAGCTTTGGAGAACTTCTTCAGTTTCCTGTTTCTCTCCTGAGCTCCATGTGTGTCTGTGCTGGAGGAGTCGATCCCGAACACCTGTAGGTTAAACCGCACGGACAGATAGGAGCACAGGTAGCCTTTCCCTGAACCAACGTCTATCACCTGAGAAGCAGAAACAGATGATCAAAAAGACTCAATTCAGTTTGTTTTTAATGACATTTTTACCTGTTTGACTTGGCAGCATTTGGCCAAACTAGCCACAACCTCAGACATTGCCTGCACCTCATGGGCCTTCTTACAATTCATAAACTCATCCGGTGCAACTACTTTGTCTGATGACTCTCCTATGGGAATTACAGACAATGCATGAAATATGACCTTCTAATAACCTGAATGTGACATGCATAATAATCACAATAAAGATCCAGTGGAATGTAAATGTGATTTTCAGTGCTTCTGATAATCTGACTGCAGTTACCTGCTATAATGTCTCCAGTCCTCCATCTCAGATTCTGCATCAGATCTTCCAGCTGCATACAGACCCCCAGACCTGGTAAACAGTGGGCTTTCGCTACCCTCAGCAGGGCTGATATGTCCAACTTCTTTGAGACATTGCAGAAACCAAAAGTAGTGTTTTCCTTCTCTAAAAACTTATATAGATATATAGATATATATATATATATCTTAGTTTTTTTTTTTTTATGCAAATCAGATTGAGAGCATTGCCTTCTATCGCCCCCATGCGGTCTTGTGTGGAACTGAGAGCACACAACACTTCCTCTGGACTCACACACATGAACGTGCTGCAAACATCACGCGTGTAAAAGTCCACAGTGTGCGCATTTGAGATACTTAATGATATGGAGAGAAAGCGCTTAACTTCATCTATTTTTCTTTTTAAAGTGTCGATGGGTATCTCATTAAATGCCATTGTTCACGGGCACAGAAAAGTGAGAATATTTAGTGAGAGCAGCAGCTGTTGACAGTATTTAAGACATAAGTAGTCAAATCAGGATATGATTCCTCTGAGGGACCGACTGCGCGGCCATGTTGAGTGTACCAGTTGCGTTTTGTTGAATGGGCGAATCGAAAATGTTGCCCTCGTACAAATGGCGTTTATTTTGATTAGTAATGCCTTGCGACCCATCCTTACGTCATTATTGTGCGTCTTTACACGAGAAACAAACAACGGTTTTGTCCACATATTAGCAGATGTTAAGTTAACGTGAAACATGGCACCTTTAAAACAAAACGCAAAAACCAAAGGTCCGATTAAAGAAAGATACTTCAATAACACATTTGCACATGGTGGTTTAACACACAACGCCAAAACGAGAAGAAAATGGGTTCCAGAGAACAAAGTTTCTGATGGTAGTTTAAAAGAGGGTGAGTAGTTCACTTTAAACATAGCCACTTAAAAAACAATATTTAAGAAAATGTATTTTAGATGTAGAAAGTTCACAATGAATAAACAAATCTGACATAAGGGTCAATGAAAAATAAAGACGTCCGAGATGAGAAAAATCTGTGTAAAACGCACGTGCCTAGTTCTTAGATATGTATCGTTGCTTTAACCTTGGTTACATTTTTGAAAACGTTTATATCATGTTATACAAAAAAAAGTTAACTTGCGTATTTTTTTTATATAAATTGCCGTTATAGATCCAGAAAAAAAATGAGCGTCATGACATCGACCAATATATACAACAAATAGTTAACTAGGACTAAATGTAGAGTGTGTACTGTTTGAATCTCAACTCCCTCTCATTCTTTCTCAGGTCAGGGATTTGCCTTCAAAAGGATGGAGAAGATAAAACATGAATATAACAAACTTCTCAGAAAGGAGAGGAAGAAAATGCAACCATCACTAATCCAGTTAGAGGAGGAATATCCCGAGCATCTGAGGCATCTATACCTGGCTGAAAGAGAACGACTAGATGAAGAACAAGAAAAAAGAAGAAAAGATGTAAAGGGAGAGCAGTAGATGAAGAGACAGAGGCAGACAATGAACTAAACATGGTGTTGGATTCACCTTTCACTGAGAAACACATCTCAAACACAACGATTGACCAAACTACCGTCCCTGATTCAGCTAATGAACCAGCAGAGTCTGACAGGTACAGTAACAGCTAGTAGTAAAAAAAAATATATATATATATATATACACACAAAGCCACATTCCTGATTTGTGTCATCAGCTCCCATAAGACTCCATTCATCCGAAGGAAGCAGAAAATGTCGTCGTATCAGAAAACAAGGCAAGAATATGAAAGGATAATTGGGGAACGTGCAAGAAAACGAGAGGTGAGGAAATAAAAACTGGCAAATGTATACTCGGTGCGCAAATGCACTTCTTAAGCCCATCAGTATGATGGAATTGTTGTACAGTTTTCAATTTCCTAATGAATCTCCTTTGTGATGCCATTAAAGAAGACTTATGGCATGTAAACATACACATTTTAATCATCCTTTACATTCTTTGGCAAGTGACTGATGCATGCTTTATTATGTGTGTCTGTGTAGGAATTTTTGAAAGGCAAAGCTCAGCGAGAGGAGGCTCTGAAAAAATATAAGGAGAAGAAAATAGCCACATATCAGCTGTTGAAAAGAAAAACCAAGAAAGGTCAGCCCAACCTCAATCTGCATATGGAGATTTTGCTGCAAAAGATTCAAACTCCGTGCAAATAATTCAGTCTCAACCATAAAATGAGACTGTTTAAAGCATTTTAAAGTTAAAATAGACCATCACACAATAAACTCTGCAGTTTGGGTGAGTTTTTTTTTTTTTAACACAAGGATGTGCATACCTTTGTCCTTCACATTAATTCAAAATGTGTCATATATTTGGGTGTTTGTGGAATATTTTTGGAAACAAAATGTAAACTGTGCTGTTGCAGGTCTTAACCTGGCATTGTTGGCATTATTATAATATACAGTCTTAAGCGTTTTTAATAAGATAACAGATTTAGTATTATGAACAGCCTCAACACAGTCATTGGTCAAAAATTTCATTTAGTTATAGAATTACATTTTATGTGTGATTTTATAAGTGTGAATCACATTTAAATTTTTTTGAAATGTTCAAATTTATTGGAGTCTGACCATTATTTATTTGAGGTATTATTTAATTATATTTTAGCTCTCTAACCTGAGAGAAGCTCATCAGCATCTTCATACCCAGAATGCATTTCTTCAGAGATGAGACTCCCTGTTAAAGAAGAGTAGAAAAGTCAGAAACATGTAACAGACTGAATCCTCATTTCCTTTGGATCATGAATCCTTTACATTCTTTGGCAAGTGACTGATGCATGCTTTATTATGTGTGTCTGTGTAGGAATTTTTGAAAGGCAAAGCTCAGCGAGAGGAGGCTCTGAAAAAATATAAGGAGAAGAAAATAGCCACATATCAGTTGTTGAAAAGAAAAACCAAGAAAGGTCAGCCCAACCTCAATCTGCATATGGAGATTTTGCTGCAAAAGATTCTGTTTGCTGTAACCTGCACAGGTAAGTCCAGCGTGCTCTTTGTGGGAGCAGTCAGTGTGGTTTTTCAGGGAGAGAGGACAGTCCCACAGGTGAATCTCATTCCCTCTGCACTCGACTCTGTTCAGCCACACAACACCTTCACCAGCACCAAAGACTGAATTCCCATCAGCCCTCAGTGCTGCTCCACAACCCAGCTGCCTGCAGACCACCTGAGCATCGCTGATGTCCCACTGATCATCACAGACTGAGCCCCACACAGCGTTATGATACACCTCCAGCCTCCCAGAGCACCGGCCCTCCCCTCCACTCAGTCTGAGAGGAACATGATCTAAAACACACACATCAACCAGCACTGACCAGCTTTTGCAACATTCACAACAAAACACACTCAAACTGAAGTTGGATGCCTTTAAAGCGTAATTCATTTCGGAGGTAAATAATATTTGTTAAATTATACAGATATTAATAATTATAATTAATTGACTAGGAAAATACACTGTTTACATTAACAATTAACACCTTTGTTGTAAAAAAACAAAACAAAAAAAACTTACCTGAACACTGTCTCTGGTGAGAAGATGATGAGGTAGAACATGTCAGACGACTCTGAGAAAACTTGTGTGTCTGATCCTCTGAGAATAAAAATTAAGAACAGAAAATTTCATCGCTAATTGAAAACAAATCATTAGTGTGAAAATTGCTAAACATTTAAGCCTCACAAATAATTTTGTCCCTTCAACTTATTTCAGTAGTTTACTCACCACATTAGACATACAGTAAACAGGTATGTACAAAAAAACATGACTATTGAGATCATATTAAACCATTTAAATATCATCCTACCTGAGCATATGATTTTAGCCACTTCATATTCGTTGCATTTATTTTGTTCCCAGGGTAAAGATGGACACTGCCACAGATTTGAATCATGTGGTCGACATTTCACTTCATCCAGCCAGTTAGGAGCTGATTTCACTCTTGCTGTAGAATCAGACAAAACACCAGATCTTCCACAGTTCAGCTCTTGACAGATCAGACTCACAGTGTCTTCATCCATCTGGTTCCAGCACACATTACCCCAGGATCCATTGTAGAAAACCTCCACATTCCCTTCACAGCCTTCAGTTAACCTGATCTCTTTAAACTCTAGATGAAAAAGGTGCATTAAAACAATTCAGTTCAGGTTGTGTTAAACCTAAAATATCACCAAAATAACTGATTAATCCAAGTCTAATGCATGCTGCAAGCACAAAATGCATCTAAAACATGCATCTTTTAATGTTATTAAAATGTTTAATACATAATACCTTGGGAAACATTCATAGTAATATGACTTAATATACATGGATATTTAAAATTATTAAATAATTTACACAAAAAAAAACTAAATTTCATGTTGACATTTATTTTTTGGTAAGTAGCCACGAACTGTACAGTCAGTTATTATTGCAAAACAAACCCCATCAGTGTGATACAAGACCTCTCCACTCCTCATCACACAGGAGTTTAATAATTGCATATTTTGTGGAAAACAATAAAAACATCTTTGATAAAACATGCACACTAGTTTACTGTTTACCCGAGCACACGACTCCTACATCCTCCTTGTGTTGACAGTCATGTTTTCCCCAGCCTGGAGAAGAGCAGCTCCACAGGGACGTCTCATTCCCCTCACACGCCACATCATCCAGCCATATGGGTCCAGAACCAGGACCAAACCAGGCTGGTACCTGCTGGTTACTGAGGGCCACTCCACACTGCAGCTGTCTGCACACCACATGAGCATCTTTAATATCCCAGGAGTCATCACACACTGTCCCCCATGAGCCGCTGTGAAAAACCTCCAGCCTCCCTGCACAGTCTCCCCCAGAACCCACCAGCCTGATGGACCTGCAACCTGATATTCGGAGAATGTAAAACACATTATTGATCATGAACAACTGAAGAATCTGTCCAGATGTTGTTTTTCTCACCAAGGCAGGTGATTGACAGCTGTTGTGTGGAGCTGCAGTTGAGAGTTTGTGGAGAGCTGCAGTTCCCCAGATGAGCTTCACTCCCAGAGCACTGGAAGCCCGTCACACACTCATGACTGTGTTCAGGCCTGGATGAAGAGGAGCCGTAGAAGTTCAGCACAGAGCCACAGCCCAGCTGTCTGCAGACCACAGAGGATTCAGTGAGACTCCAGGAGTCCAGCAGAACTCTCCTCCAGACCTGATGGATGAAAACTTCCACCTCCCCCTCACACTGTCTCTCTCCAGACAACTGCACCAGACCGTCATGAAGAGCTAGAGGGGAACCTGAGTGAAAGATGTGGCATTTTATTAATATATTGCAATGTAACTTATGTATTTAACTTTTGATTTTTCAATGAAGTCCTCTCACTAGAACAGATGACTCCAACATCTCGTCTATGAGAACATTCAGCTCGACTCCATGAAGAGATGGAACATTCTGAGAGTTTTGTTTCATTCCCGTCACAATCAAACACATCAGCCCAGATTTCATCACTTCCCTCTCCAAACCAGTCTGATCCCACAACAGAGACAGCAATCCCACAATTCAGCTGTCTACAGAGGACACTGGCAGCTCTCATATCCCAGCATGCATCACACACTGTGCCCCATTTACTGAAGTACTGACGTTCAACTCGACCAGAACAGATGTCAGGGCCGTTTACCAGTCTGAGATCGGTGTAACCTTGACAGAGAATTGAGGGTTTAGTGAAGCAGTTTGAAATAGTTTGTAAGCAAAAGATAGATTACATTTTAATATTAAGTTATTAAATATTAAAAATACTTCTACCAGAACATGACAGTCCTACAGCATTCTCATGGGTACAGTTGTGTTTGAGAGAAGATGTTGGACAGACAGATATGTAAGATTCATTTCCTCTGCACTGAATCTCTTGTGTCCACATCTGAGCATCTCCTTTGCCAAAAGCAGCTGCTCCCAGCACCTGTACAGGAGCCCCACAGTCCAGCTCTCTACACACAACCTCTGCATCCTGCTGGTCAAAGGTAGCGTCACACACTGAAAGTCGTGTGTTCGCATGAAGTATCTCTAATCTCCCAGAGCAGCGAGAACCTCCAACCAGCCTGACACCTAGAAAGATGGGTATTTATAACTTTCAGATTTTCTAATTGTGATCCTCACAAGCATGCTAACACATAAGTAATTATGATGTACAAAAATAATCATTAGGCCATCTTATTGGCAAACTTATATCAGGATTGAAATACAATATTAAGTAAAAATTTGCATTCATCTTGGTATTCGAAAACATAAATTGCACATTAGAACAGTAGTGGGGGTTTTTTTAAAGAAAGAAAAAGAAAAAAAGAACAGTAGTGGCTTATGACCACATAGCCAGGGCAGATAGTGAAAAAACACATGCGCTGTTATTTCATGCCTTTTTTTCTCTCTTTTTTTTTTTACATAAAATATGTTCAGAAATGTGATTTTGACTTGATATTGTATAGATATTGAATTGATATTGTTTCCGACACGACTACACACAAGAGATGTTTGGAGTGATAAAGACCCCAACTGACAACAATTAATTTTCACATGCTTTGTCTCTGTTTATAATGAAGGTATAATTCATCAATAAAAAATGTCCACAAACGACACACACAATATCTTTCTCTTCTTCTCGCTCTTTCACTCACACACACATAACCCTAACCCTACCCCTAAACTTACCCATCACAGAAAACTTTCAGCATTTTTAGATTTTCTAAAAAAAAAAAACTGTTTAGTACATTTTTTAAACCATTTGGTTGAGGACACAGGAAGTGTGTTAGCATTGTAATAACTATGTCATAATACACATTTGTGTCCTCATTAGCCATATAAACCTGTACACACACACTCAATTCAATTCAGTTCAATTCAATTCAAAAAGCTTTACTGGCAAGACTGTAATTAATACAATATTGCCAAAGCGTAGAATAATGTATTTCATCACATGAATAAATAAATACATTCATTCATTCATAAATAAAATAAATTAATTAAAATAAATAAATAAACAAAGCAGGGCCCGTATTCACAAAACATTTTATCTTACCACTAAGAGTTCTCCGAAATAACAGTAAAAAAAAAAAATACCATTAAATACCATTCACAAAGCTGTTGAGACAAACTTTTACTAAGGAATAGAGAGAAGTCTTAAGCTAAGAGTAAGGGTGGGGTTGACCTCGTTGCTGAAGATGATGTCAGCATGCTTACTAATTATGCATGGGGTGGGGGTCTCTCTCAGAGATTTATTCAAAGAAATATTGTAGAGCACAATATTATGTTGCCATATTTAAATAAAGGTTTACAAATAAAAATGTTAATTGCCACGTTCAAATACAATTTTAAACAAGTATAGTGCATATGTTGCAGCCTGATACTACAATTGTTTAAAAAAAAAAATTCTCATTAATCTACACTCTGTACCTCATAATGACAAAGTGAAAATATAATTTTTGAAATGTCTATAAATTTATTAAAAAGAAAAAACTGAAATATCACATTTACATAAGTATTCAGCAAAAACTTGAAATTTAGCTCAGGTGCCTCCCATTTCTTTTAATCATTGCTGAGATGTTTCTACACCTTGATTGGAGTCCACCTGTGGTAAATTAAATCGATTGGACATGATTTGGAAAGGCACACACCTCTCTATTAAAGGCCTTTACAGCTGACAATGCATATCAGAGCGAAAACTAAGCCATGAGGTCAAAGAAAAAAAGAACTGCCTGCAGAGCTAAGAGACAGGACTGTATCGAGGCACAGATCAGGGGAAGGCTACAAAAAAAATTCTGCTGCACTGAAGGTTCCCAAGAGCACAGCGCCTTCCATCATTTTCAAATGAAAGAAGTTTGGCACAACCAGGACTCTTCAAAGAGCTGGTCGCCCAGACAAACTGAGCAATTGATGGAGAAGGGCCTTGTCTAGACTGGTGACCAAGAACCTGATGGTTAAGCTCCATTATCATATAAGCAGATGGGAGAAACCTACAGAAGGACAAACATCACTGCAATACAATCCTCTCCTCAGTGAAGACACGTGAAAACACACTTGGAAATTGAAAAACAGCACCTAAAGGACCCTCAGACTCTGAGTAACAAGATTATCTGGTCTGAGGAACCTCAAATCTAAGCATCATGTTTGAAGGAAACCAGCTCTGCTCATCACCTGCAGAGTACCATCCCAAAAGTAAAGTGTCCTGGTAGCAGCTGTGGGACTGTTTTTCAGTGGCAGGGACTGGGAGACTGGTCAGGATTGAGGGAACGCTGAATGGAGCAAAGTACAGAGTTATCCTCAATGAAAACCTGTTCCACCGCACTCAGGACCTCAGACTGGGCAGAAGGTTCACCTTCCAGCATGACAATGACCCTAAGCACATAGTCAAGGTAACACAGGAGTGGCTTAGGGACAACTATGTGAATGTCCTAGAGTGGCCCAGCCAGAGCCCTGACTTGAACCCTATCAAACATCTCTGGAGAGACCTTAAAATGGCTGGTCCCCTCCCCATCTAACCTGACCACGCTTGAGAGGATTTGCAAAGAATAATGGCAGAAAATCCGCCAATCCAGGTGTGCAAAGCTTGTTGCGTCATACCCAAAAAGACTCGAGGCTGTAATTGCTGCCAAACGTGCTTCAACTAAGTACTGAGTAAAGGGTTGGAATACTTATGTCAATGTGATATTTCAGTCAGAATATTTTCAGTCAGACATTTATAAAATTCTGTTTTCACTTTGTCATTATGAGGTACGGAGTGTAAATTAATGAGAAAAAAAAACGAATTTAAACAATTGTAGTATCAGGCTGCAACATAACAAAATTGAAAAAAGTGAAGGGGGTCTGAATACTTTCTGAATGCACTGTATATGTTCAGCTATTTGTCAGCCTCTTACATGTATGCTTCTCGTAAACAATTAGTGAATGCATATAAACAGCCTTTTAATTAACAGAGTAGAATAATAATGGCTGATAGTAAGACATGCAAACGTAAAAGAAAACAAAACTGGACGGAAGAACAGCTGTTACTTCTTGCCCAACTGGTTAAAACAAGGATATAATCAAAGGAAAATTTGAAGTTGGGATAACCTTCAAAACGCGATACCTTTTTAAAAGCTCATTATCGTCTGTATAAAATGTTTACTTTCTGAGGCAGATTACTGGCAACAGCAATTTTAGGATAGTTTGTAGTTTGGTCTTACTGACTTAGGAGTCCTTTTCACTACTCCTAACGTTTCACAGATTTAGGAGCTAGTTTTAGCGCTAAAACGCTTTGTGAAATACTCTTAGAGCAAAAATTTAGGAGTCCTAAATTTAGGACTGACACGCCCATTATTTTTAAGATTTTCTCCTAAATCAGCGAGTTATGAGTTACTTTTAGCCTTAAGATGTTTTGTGAATACGGGCCCAGATCTCAAAAACATCACGCAACAACTCAAACATCACACAATTCTGCCTTAAGACTTCAATGGCACTCTAATGATGACTAGCATATTGTTAATTTTTCTAATATTTTTATTTTATTTATTTTTGGACATTTACATGAACTATTTTTATGTCTGGCTTATGAGAACCAAGTTGTTTGGTTGCCAATTTGTCTTGAATTTGCAATTGCTCAAATTGAGTTTGCAATGAAATGAAAAGCTGTTGCACACTCATTAATGCTCATTGCTCACCAGGTTGTGGGGCAGTTGTGATCTGATGGTTAGAGAGTCAGATCTGCAACTCGAAGGTTGTGGGGCAGTTGTGATCTGATGGTTAGAGAGTCAGAACCAAGTTGTTTGGTTGCCAATTTGTCTTGAATTTGCAATTGCTCAAATTGAGTTTGCAATGAAATGAAAAGCTGTTGCACACTCATTAATGCTCATTGCTCACCAGGTTGTGGGGCAGTTGTGATCTGATGGTTAGAGAGTCAGACCTGCAACTCGAAGGTTGTGGGGCAGTTGTGATCTGATGGTTAGAGAGTCAGACCTGCAACTCGAAGGTTGTGGGTTTGATTCTCAGTACTGGCAGGAAATGTAGGTGGGGAGCGAATGAACAACGTTCTTTTGCACACTCAATACAATATGAGGTGCCTTTGAGCAAGTAACTGCAGCAAAAATGGCTGCCCACTGCTCCGGGTGTGTGTCCACGGCTTTAGTGTGTGTGTGTGTGTGTGTGTAATACTCAATGCTGTGTGTGTGCACTAACTTGTATGGGATAAATTCAGAGGACAAATTCTGAATATGGGTTACCCTCCCGTCACTTCAAGCACCATTGTTTGTCTAGGAGAGCTTACCAGAGCAGATGACCCCAGCATCATCAGCATGATTAGCCGTATGTTTTCCCCAGTTATGTGATCCACAGTCCTTCAGTGCAGATTCTTCTCCATTACACATCACATCAATAATCCAGACTGGTCCTTTCCCCTGGCCAAAGTGGGCATGCTTAGGTGCAGCTACAGCCTCTCCACAGCCCAGCTCTCTACACACCACTGCAGCATCAGCCAAATCCCAACCGAGGTCACCTACTGTTCCCCAACGACCATCATGAAAAACCTCCACTCTACCAGCACAGGAACTACCACCACCATCTAATCTTAATGTTTCTGAAAGAGAGGACATACACAAGAAATAAGGAGAAAGAGAGGAAATAAATTTCGCATGACACTATAAATGGTTTGTTATGCTTTGAATCAAAGTCGTTTTGTGTTTGCCTACCAGCACACACCACTCCCGTATTATAGTTATGGGAACAATTGCTGTGTGAAGATGATACTGGACAGAGAGCAAACTGATATTCATTTCCTCTGCACTGAATCTCTTGTGTCATCATCTGAGCGTCTCCTTTGCCAAAAGCAGCTGCTCCCAGCACCTGTACAGGAGCCCCACAGCCCAGCTCTCTACACACAACCTCTGCATCCTGCTGGTCAAAGGCAGCATCACACACTGTGTGCCATGTGTTCCCATGAGGCACCTCTAACCTCCCAGAGCAGAGAGAACCTCCAACCAGCCTGATGCCTGAAATTATAGTGATGACAAACCATTTAAAACATCGTAACATAAAACATGTTACAGTGTGGGAAAACTGTTAGTTAATAGTTCATATATTTTCCCTAATCTAAAGTGTTACCAATGTTACATATGAAATTAAATCAAGTCTGTTGATTCAGGTCATGCATGTACTGTTATTAAACATGTATTAACCCAATCACAATTCAAATCATAAACCAACATTTTTACTTCAAATTTGTTTGAAATTTGTTATTGTCATGTACTGTAGATCTTTTATATGTACAACTTCTATTGAGTGTGGTGATCCTAGATTGATCAAATGTTCAGCGAATTTTCCCACAGGTCAACACTAATTGGTTGATGGTTCTCTCACCCAGTATTACATCACTCCTTAGTCGAATGGTTCGAAATCTAATTTTGAAACTCTTCTTAGTACATGCATGTTTTTAATATAGTTAGTAATGGTGCTTTTGATGATGAAAGCTAGACAGAAAATCAACCTACCTGAGCAAATAACTCCAACATCTTCATTATGCTTACAGTTATGGTTACCCATTGTTGCTTTTGGGCATTTGAATATTGAGGACTCCAACCCTCTACATCTCACATTATCCATCCATATTTTTCCTGATCCTGGTCCAAAGTAAGCAACACGCATTATATTTGAAGTATCACCACAGCCCAGCTCTCTACACACGACTGCAGTGTTTGCCAAATACCAGTAATCATCACACACGGTTCCCCATTCTTTTTTATAATAAACCTCCACCCTACCAGCACAGGAATTACTACCATCCACCAGCCTCACATTACCTGTAGACAAGATATAGCAAGATGTACATCAAATGTATATGTGAGACGATGGACATCAACATACAGTATATTGAGAAAGAGAGGAATAGAGAAAATGACCATGAGAGAAGGAAATTCACTTCTATATTAATGCAAATATTACACATACACAAATCGAACTATAAATTATATTATGACGAATTCATAACACTATAACAGAGTCAATCACTGCATAACATGAACACAAACCCTGAATGTGTACGTACCAGCTGCAGTAAGTCTGATCAGAGAAGACAAAAAAATGAGAGTTAGATAACGCTCCATCTTTACTGATTATTCACTCTGATCAACTCAGAACTAACAGGTTCATGAGAGACAGAGACAGAAGTCTTCACAACCACTAAACAAGAAGCCAATCAAAGACACTTTTACCTTATTAGACAGAAGAGAGGAAATCATCAAAAAGTTTCATTGACAAATCAGAAGACGTATTTATGATTCTCACCATATTTATTAAAAGCACGCTTCATTGTTGAATAAAGCCTTTGTCAAGTTTGGGCTGACACTGAGGCTGAGAATCCTGAGATAACTTGACAGACAGTATTTAAATAGCATTGAGTCATTAATCAAATATGTAATAGAATTACTAATTACATATATAGCCCTATATTCTTTAAAAAGGATTTGCTGTGCAGTCAGCTTGATGGTGTTCCCAAAATATATCATCTAACCTGAGAGAAGCTCATCAGTGTTTTCATATCCAGAATGCAGTTCTTCAGAGATGAGACTCCCTGTTAAAGGAGATCAGAACAGTCAGAAACACGTTCATCATTACAAACAGACTGAATCCTTATTTCCTTAGGATCATAAAATATTGTGGATAGATAGTCTCTGTGGTTTTCTGTCAGGAATTCTGTGAAGCAGGAGGTTTAACAGGACTAATAATAAAGGAACATCAACTGTCTGACAGACTATTAATGGTATTAAATGAGATTCATGGCTCATGTTTCACCCCTCTGAGTGAAGTGATTGTGTCTGTGCTGAATCTCCTCATAAACAGCCTCAGTCGTCATCCTGTGTCTCCTCTTAGAGAGAGCTGTGAGTGTAGACAGACAAACCTGCTGTCAGTTCACAACACATGACTGATCACACACTGAATAAGACACAATATGACAGTCTCTGGATCTCTCCTACCTCTCCTCATCACTCTGTTCTGCTGAATCAGTATAAGCAGTGGCACTAAGAGCAGTAAGAGCACAACTCCCAGAACAATCACAAGCACTGGGGGGAGGGGGGGGAGACGCTGCTAGAGGAGTTTGTGGAGGAGAGACTGATGTTGAGCGCACTGGAGGAGAAACTGTTGTTGTGGCAGGAGTACTGGTCATTGATAAATTTGTGAAAACGGACACAAACACATTCAAAATCACACTCTAAAAACTGCTGGGTTGTTTCAACCCAACTTTGGGTCAAATATGGACTAACCCAGCTGTTGGGTTAAATTTTTTAATTACATTTTTAACCCAAAAGATGGGTTAGTCCATATTTGACCCAAAGTTGGGTTGAATCAGCCCAGCATTTTTTAGAGTGCATGATTATCCTGAATACTCAAAGGGTATAGAACAGAAAATAATTAATCTAAAATTTTTCCTGTGACCTGCACAGGCAAGTCCAGCGTGCTCTTTTTGGGAGCAGTCAGTGTGGTTTTTCAGGGAGAGAGGACAGTCCCACAGGTGAATCTCATTCCCTCTGCACTCGACTCTGTTCAGCCACACAACACCTTCACCAGCACCAAAGACTGAATTCCCATCAGCCCTCAGTGCTGCTCCACAACCCAGCTGCCAGCAGACCACCTGAGCATCTCTGATGTCCCACTGATCATCACAGACTGAGCCCCACACAGCATTATGATACACCTCCAGCCTCCCAGAGCACCGGCCCTCTCCTCCACTCAGTCTGAGAGGAACATGATCTAAAACACACACATCAACCAGCACTGACCAGCTTCAGCACAACATTTACAACAAAACACACTGAAACTGAATGCATTTCTTTACATAATTTATTAGGAATATAAGGCATACATTAACTAAAATTTAACAAATTTGTTGTCAAAAACTTACTTGAACACTGTTTCTGTTGAGGAGATGGAAAGACAAAGCATGTCAGATGACTCAGAGGAGACTCATGATACTCCTCCTCTGAGATTAAAACATGAAGAGAACATTAGGATAAAAGACACATACTGTAACATATCACGTTGAAACACATCAGTGTGAAAATATATCATTTATGCCTCAAATCATTAATTTAATTCCTTTAGCTCAGGTTTCTTTTTATGAAGTATTAGTTTACTCACCACATTTGATATAAACACTGGGCCTCACTCATGAAACATTTGTAAATAAATGAGTAAATTCTGAGTAATTTGCGAGTAAAACAGACCTTCCCGAAAACTCTCCTCTGGATTCACAAACGCTTCTTAAACATCAGATTTAATAGTTAAACATGTGTATGTGAATGAATTCCAATCATTCGTAAATAGGGCGCTCGTGCACACTCATTCACAAATATAGCTGCAAGCAGAGATCTCGGGCCCAAGCCCCCAGAGCCAATGCCATCCCGGTGGCTTTAGGGAAACTGTGCACGGTGGGAAATAAGCAGTTAGAGCAGACAAATATCAAAGGACTAAGTCAAAGTCATTTAAATAAGCCACATTTACTGCACCCAGCTGTTGTCAGTATGACTGATAACCACAACAGTCACATTCATGAGGTGATGTACATTCAGATGAATGTCATGTCACAGGATGTCATAGGTCAGTATCAAATGAGTGTCAAATTATTTGCAGCACAAAAAATTATAAATCCACATGTATGTATCTTTAGATCTTTTTATGTTGTAACTAACATAATTATTAATCTAATTACATAAAATTATTTTTGTCCCTAAAACTAACAGGTATTTCTTAAGCTGTAATGCAGGCAAAATCACACAGATATAAATGAATAGACCTTTAAACCATGAAGAGTTTAAATAGACCCTCTTGCTCTCTCTCTCTCTCTCTCTCTCTCTCTCTCTCACCCAAACACCTACCCACCCCCACACTCAACACACACCCACCCCCCAACCCCACACACAGAGAGGTAGAATGAGATCAGATGTCTGAAAGTTTTACAATAGAGCATTGTAAATTCATAAAACTAAGCATGTTTCCTCAGAATGACTTGCTCTCCATAAGTAAACAGTTTTAAAGAGTTTGGATAATGCACTTTAAAGATATAAAAAAATACTGTTTTTACTGTCACTTTAATAAATCACCATGGCAACACCGTTCAAGATATCCCAATTCTGTTTGCAATTTAAGTTTCTCAATGTTTTGCAATCATGTTGACAAAGTTTGGTGTAAATTCCATGATTTTCATAGGACTAGTATGCATTAATTCACAGCTTGATTTTTCCAAAAATCCACATTCAAATAAAAATATCTCACTTCCTGTTGGTCGTAGCTAATGACTGTAAATTAGAAAGTTGTCTGGCTTTATGAGAACAATATATAGGCCGAGTTTGGTGACTGTAGAAAAAATTAACCCCCACACTTTTGTCAAAAGGTGGCGCTATAGAGTGATTTATCAATGATCCCTTCATAGTTTTACATCGGCCATATTTTTACCTTATTCTGATGAAGTTTGAAGCAAATCGGGTAAATATAAGAGGGTGCATTCAAAGCGTTTGAAAAACTAACACACTTCCTGCTGCCAGTTGGTGGCGCTATGACCGAAACTCATTATAGTCACATGTATGTGATCGGACTCCTTGAACAAATAAACTGCTGAAGTTTGTTCAAAATCAGACGAAATATGCAAAAGTTATTAGACACTTCCTGTTTCTCATTTCTCACCATAATTTCAGCTCCTCGCCACGGCCAAACCGTTCGAGATATCACAATTTAGCATCCCCAATGTCTTGAGGTCATGCTGACCGAGTTTGGTGGCAATCGGGTAAAATACCTAGGACGAGTATATCAAATTCTAGTGCATGCGATTTTCACAAAATCCTGAATAACCAACTTCCTGTTGGGCGGAGCCTATGACATGCAGTGTGTAAGTTGTTTGGCTCGATGAGATCTATATGTATACATGCAAGTGTGTATGATTTATGGGCCTCCGTATTTCAGGGGGTGCTGTAGAGCCACTCTGCCACGCCCGTGTATCAGTCTCTACCCGGCCCTAATGGCCGCAGATACCAAGGTTTTTGAGCATGTTAAGGGCCCCAAAAACCTTGACAAAAATAAAAACTAAGAAATATAGCTGCAAGCAGCGATGGCGGGCCCAAGCCATCAGTGCAAAAGCTACCCCGGTTGCACCAGGAAAACTGTGCAAAGCGGGCACATGCATTTACGGTAACCCTCTGTCAGTCTGGTTTTAAAGGTGTCATATGATGCGATTTCAAGTTTTCCTTTCTCTTTGGAGTGTTACAAGCTGTTTGTGAATAGATAAGATCCCTAAAGTTGCAAAGACTAAAGTCTCAAACCCAAAGAGATATTCTTTATAAAAGGACGAGGACTGTTAACTGGGAGAGTAGCCTACAATGCCGGTTTTCTAACAAATAATGCTGACTCACAGCCTGTAAGTACGTTTCCATATTTAAAGATTTTGCCACTGACGATTCAAACACGAGTTTTGAGCAGTGTAGAGTAGCACTTGTTGTTTGTACGCGTAAAAAGACAGTATAAGTCATTATAATCAGTAATTATGTCCCCACTGGATGCTACAAATGCCTCGTTTGTAATGGGTTTTATTGGTTTTGTCTCGTCGCACCGGGACACGGCATCACAGTATGGTAAGAGCCGTAACATTTCCGTCACACGCTTGAAGGATTCAGCCAATCACAACACACTGGATAGCTGGCCAATCAGTGTACACCTCGCTTTTCAAAACGATAAGCTTTGTAAAAATTGACGCGTTTCAGAAAGGCGGGGCATAGAGGAGAAACAATAATGTACAGTATGTGGAAAATAATGTTTTTTGAACCTTAAACTGCATAAACACATTTCATTACACCAAATACACAAAATAATGTTCTTTTTTAGCAACGTCATATTAACCCTTTAAGGGATAAAGCAATGAAAGGGTTACTCTATAACTTTAAGATTTCGAAACACACACACAGATAAAAAAGTTGTACAAATATATTGTTCATTGTTAGTCCATGTTAGTTATTGCATTAACTTATGTTAACAAATGAGACCTTATTGAAAAGTGTTACCAAAACCTTTACTTATCTATAAGCATTTTTTTAGCGATTTTAAGGATCTATAAGCATTTGTGAAATAATTTTGCCTGCATTTTGCAGCTTAGTATTACAGACAAAATCACAGATATAAATGAATAGACTTTTAAACCTAGAGTGTAAAATAGACTCTCTCTCTCTCTCTCTCTCTCTCTCTCTCTCTCTCTCTCCCCCACACACACACACACACACACACGAAGAGAACAATATATACAACTTTTGTAACACTTTACAATAAGGTTTTAGTTGTTAACTTTAAATAACTATGTTAGTTAACATGAACAATATTTAAATAGCATTTATGAATCTAAGTTAATATGTTCAAAATTAACTACTACATTATTAATTAAAATGTATAGTTAATGTATAATGTTAATGTCTGTAACTTGTAACTCCCCTGAGGATTTTAAAAGTTTATCAGTGCGTCATGTATTCGCTCCGATAAAGACTGTCATTTTCTTCTTAAGAAAAAAATTAAGATGTTCTTAGGAATATATTTGAGAACTTAAGAATTTTTCAAGAATTTCACTTAAGAACATTCTTACGAACTTCATGGAATTTATCTTATCTTATCTTATCTTATTTCTTAAGAAGATTTTCGTGAGTCCGGCCCCAAGTGTACATTTCTTTTGTACCAACTAACATTTTGAAAATACGAACACTTTCATGAATCCGAAAATTTACGTCAGAACAGCTTTATGAACAATTTACACAAATTCGTTCTGCTCGTGTTTCATGAATGAGGCCCAATGTGTTTAAAGAAGCATGGCTAAGACATTATACATCATTTAAATGTCATACTACCTGAGCAGGGGATTTTGGCCACTTCATCTCTACTGCAGTCATTCAGTCCCCAGGGTGAAGATGGACACTGCCATAAAGTGGAATCATGTTGTCGACATTTAAATTTATCAAGCCAGTTATGAGGCTTCAGTCCCTCTGAATTACTGGGTTCACTGCCAGATCTTCCACAGTTCAGCTCTTGACAGATCAGACTCATTGTGTCTCTGTCCATCTGGTTCCAGCACACATTACCCCAGGATCCATTGTAGAAAACCTCCACATTCCCTTCACAGCCTTCAGTTAACCTGATCTCTTAAACTCTAGATGGAAAGGATGTGCATTAAAGCAACTGCAAATCAGGTGGTGCTAAATTTGAAATATCACCAAAATAACTGGTTAATTCGAGGCTGATTCATGCTGCCAGCACTGACAGCATCTAAAATACTATATTAGCCTAATACTATATCACTTACATAATATTGTACATGCTATCAACACTTGCAACATGCATTAGCCTTTTTTGGGGGAAAAACAAAAAATATGTTTATGGAGAACATTTCCTCTAGTGTACTGTTTACCTGAGCACACGACTCCGACATCCTCCTTGTGTTGACAGTCGTGTTTTCCCCAGCCTGGAGAAGAGCAGCTCCACAGGGACGTCTCATTCCCCTCACACTCCACCTCATCCAGCCATATGGGTCCAGAACCAGGACCAAACCAGGCTGGTACCTGCTGGTTACTGAGGGCCACTCCACACTGCAGCTGTCTGCACACCACATGGGCATCTTTAATATCCCAGGAGTCATCACACACTGTCCCCCATGAGCCGCTGTGAAAAACCTCCAGCCTCCCTGCACAGTCTCCCCCAGAACCCACCAGCCTGATGGACCCGCGACCTGATATTCAGAAAGAGAAAAACACATTATTGATCACAGACAACTGAAGAATCTGCCTAGATGTTGTACTTCTCACCAAGGCAGGTGACTGACAGCTGTTGTGTGGAGCTGCAGTTCCCCAGATGAGCTTCACTCCCACACTCTTAAAAATAAAGGTGCTTCAAGAGGTTCTTCAAGCGATGCCATAGAAGAACCATTTTTGGTTCCACAAAGAACCATTCAGTCAAAGGTTCTTTAAAGAACCATCTCTTTCTTACCTTTTTGTAATCTGAAGAACCTTATTTTGCCACAAAGAACCTTTTGTGAAACAGAAAGGTTCTTCAGATGTTAAAGGTTCTTTATGGAACCATTTAGACAAAAAGGTTCTTCTATGGCATCGTGAAGCACCTTTATTTTTAAGAGTGCAGAGCACTGGAAGCCCGTCACTCATGACTGTGTTCAGGACTGGATGAAGAGGAGCCGTAGAAGTTCAGCACAGAGCCACAGCCCAGCTGTCTGCAGACCACAGAGGATTCAGTGCGAACCGCAGACAACCACACCAGACCATCATGAAGAGTCAGAGAGGAACCTGAGTGAAAGATGTGGCATTTTATTAATATATTGAAAGCAGTTTAAGGAATTTTCAAAGGAAGTTGCTAAAGGCAGTTCGATTAGTTGCTAAAAGTGGCAAAATGACATTGTGATCTCACTGTGCGATGACATCATTACATACATGACACAAAACTGTGTAATTGTAGAACACACAATGAGATTACTCAAATTGACTGTCCTCTCAGTGAAAAATAGGTTTTGAAATATGTTAATTTAGATTTGTTCATAAAAGTAATATGTATTATTTGTAAAAGTAAAGGTAATATAAACACATTTTTATGATCAGATATTTTAATTGTTAAATAAAACATTGAATTATTGAATAGTTACACATTTTTTTAACAATTATATATTATTTATTGTCTCATTTACTAGTAAAACTACACATTCTGAACAATAATAGATTCAAGCAGTATATTTTGGTAGCTAGTTAATATGCTACACTCTAAAAGTCTGTAAAAAATGTCACAATGTATTGTGATAATATGGAATTTTCTGTATTGTTTTATCACGGGGGGGGGGGGGGGGATTACAGAAAAGTAGCTGAAATATAAGTAGCTTTAGATATAAATATTTTAATTAAACATACAAAAATACAAATAAATAGGGAAATATTAAATTATATATTAAAAAAATTAAAAAACGATACTCTATAGGATACAACTAAAAGCGCCAGTAAGTGGTGGCAAATACCTGTCTTAAGTCAGTGAGTCATTCAATCATTCATTCAAGCGATTGGTTCAAGCAGCTGATTCATTCAGAAACGAAGCAAGTGATTGCCTGTACTCGATTCGTTTAAAAACGTGGATTCATTAATGAAACACCGCTATGTGCTGATCAAAGACGCACAACAGTTCTCCTAGGGCTTTATTAGTGAAATGACTGACAATGTGTCTAAAATGTAATTATTCACACTTTTACCTTATCTTCATTTTTACGTAAAAACTGTTATGTAACCTATTTTTATGTTTCTACCAGCCAATGATGATTGTGAAAGAAAACACGCAGTGTTTGTTATAGTAACACATGCAGCTTTCACGCGCATCTGACAGAACCGCTCTATTGCTGTTAATGGTTATTTTAGCGAATAGTTTGCTCCGTAAATTTACTTCAACAGCATTAATTTGAAGAGGGTAAACTTTATCACTCGACTGAATCTACACATGCATTTTAGGTGTTCTTGCTCCGTCCAAGCAATAAATGCACGTCTTTGAATGAGCTCTGTAGCGTATTCTTCAACCGCTCAGGTAATGTCAATACAACCCATTTCAGGGGCTGCCAAAATGATATTTTAAAATCAGCCAGCCTCGAAATGCATATTGATATTTACAAGTAAATCTCCATATTATGCGTATTAATATTTACAAGTAAATCTCCATATTACGGGTAGGCTAGCCGTCTTTCGATCTGACCCCTCCTACATCTAGTTTTGACGTCCATCAGGAGGGATCAAGCCTTCTTTAGGGGGGTCAGACCCCCCCACACCCCCTCTCAGATCCTCTCACTAGAACAGATGACTCCAACATCTCGTCTATGAGAACATTCAGCTCGACTCCATGAAGAGATGGAACATTCTGAGAGTTTTGTTTCATTCCCGTCACAATCAAACACATCAGCCCAAATTTCATCACTTCCCTCTCCAAACCAGTCTGATCCCACTACAGACACAGCAATCCCACAATTTAGCTGTCTACAGAGGACACTGGCAGCCCTCATATCCCAGCATGCATCACACACTGTGCCCCATTTACTGGAGTACTGACGTTCAACTGACCAGAACAGGAGTCTGGAATGTTTACCAGCCTGAGATCAGTGTAACCTGGACAGACAGCACAGTTCTTACTAAAACCAAAGCAAACAAAACAGAACAAAACAAAACAAAACCATTTTACCTGAACATATCAGTCTTATGTCATTATATGCGTCCAGGTTATTTTAGGTGAAGTTGACAATGGACAGCGTCGAATGTCCTGCACTGAATCTCTTGTGTCCACATATGAGCGTCTCCTTTGCCAAAAGCAGCTGCTCCCAGCACCTGTACAGGAGCCCCACAGTCCATCTCTCTACACACAACCTCTGCATCCTGCTGGTCAAAGGTAGCATCACACACTGTGTACCATATGTTCTCCTGAAGTATCTAATCTCCCAGAACACAGGTGGGATCCATTAACAAGTCTGGGGTGGTGACCTGTGTTTACATGACATGAGTAAAAATCTATTTAACAAACATGTGCTGTGCTAATTATTTAATTATTGAGATTAACAACAATTCCATTAAAAAATATTTTTATAACATATAATTTAAAGAAATTGGACAGGCTTACCTGTGTATGTGACTCAGCATCTTCACCATGACCACAGTCACTAAGACCCCATCCTCTTGATCTACAGCCCTTAGTGTCGACTCTGACCCACTACAGGCTACATTATCCATCCAGACTGGTCCTGATCCAGGTCCAAAACGACTCAGAGCATCTACAGGTTCTCCACAGTCCAGCTCTCTACACACCACTGCAGCATCAGGCATACCCCAACCAATGTCACACACTGTTCCCCACTGACCTCTATGAAGAAACTCCACTCTACCAGCACAAGGAAGACTGTTACCACCAACTAACCTCACAGTCTCAAAATGTGTACAAGGAAGAGCGAAAGGGATTTAAATCACCTACAAGCAGAATATTGCAAAGTTGAGAAACATAAGATGTAAAAAAGTTAGTAAATACAAAAATGTATTACAAGATGGATGAGATAACAGATAATCCTGTCATCATTAAATTGTTAGTCTGTAGAAGCCCAAATTGTTTATAAAATTTAACTGATTATTATTGAACTAGTGTCATAAGATACAGTTTCTAGATATTACACAGGCATCTATTCAATTTCTAGTGATATGAGGCCATCATAGATAAAGTGGCTCATTCAAACATGTATAATTTCATATCTTATTGTCTATTCTGTACTTACCAGATGTGGTCAGTGATTATGGTGGAGAGTAAAATGAGTGTCAGGCATCCCTCCTTCTTCTTCTTCTGCTCCTCAAACACACTGAAGAAACTGGCTCCTGTCAGCCCCCTAAAGAGAGAGAGAGAGACTCACAGCTGCCAATGACACTCACTCTTACCTTATTAGACACAACGTTAATGCACTTAACACTTTACTTCACACCCCCAAAAATTTTGACATTTGTGATATATAAATGATAATAATCTGAAAATTTTAAAGTTATGTTCTGGGACTACAGTTCTTCTGTATTTATATTTTCACTATACTGTTATAATGTTCTAACCAAGAGCACTATAAACAGTATGTTAATACATTATAAAATGAACAGGACTCTTTGTGTACAACAAATAGAGGGCTATTCAGACAACATTTGTAAATAAATATTGGTTTCTATTCCAAAGATATATTCATTTGGCATTATATGAAAGACATAGCTGTAGATGTGTTTAACACTGTAATGTGTAATTCATCCAGCAGAAGGCAGCAAAACACTTATTGTAAAGAGGAGCAGACAAGAGTCTAGTCCTCGTGTCACCACATGAGGGAACTTTTCTCTGGTGAGCTTTTTTGTGAGAGAAAAACAGCACATTCTTTTTAATTTTTGTCTACTGCTATAATATATTCTACAACTCAGAGACAGAATAATGTAAATACACTGTAGCAGTGAGAGTGATATTTCTGGTATTTTCATTCAGTTGTATAATAACGGCATTTAAAGTAAGATTACCAGACCTCCCCGTTCTCCAGGAACAGTCTGGGTTTTTGGTGTTCTGACCCTAAATGGAGCTGTTCCTGTAAAATGTTCCTGATTTTTCAGCACGTTCAAAACAGCTGCAAAGTCTGACCACCATAGCCGAATGGTCAGGGGTGGCTTTACCACTTTGTAGGTCCTAAGCAACGTCAAGAACCCAGGCCCCCTCGGTACAAATCACGTTCCAGGGGAGGGGGGTCCCACAGGGGCCCCACACAATTGCATGGTTTGCACGATGGTTAAAACCACTACTGTTGCCGGTTACTAGAGCAATCATGCGATTATTTTTAGTTACAGAGTGAGCTGCAAGCTACATTTATTACTTGGTTACACACTGCTACTTTAGCCATGAAGAACAAAGTTAAATCCGTTAATAGCACTTCCTGTGCACTTGCGGTCTTGCAGACTTATCTAAAATCATTAAGGCATGATTGGCTGATTAGATATTTGTGTAAACGAGCAGTTTATGTGGCCAGAGAGTGTATACTGTATTAACATAGAGATAATAAAATGGAAAAAAGAAACCTGCAGCTCCATAATGTTGTTTGTCATCAATGAAGTAGATCTCATAAACTCAGTACTGCAGGTAAGGATAATTTACAAACAAAAGAATATCAAAAGTAGAAGGACATTACCATGTGTATTGATGAAATTGCATTACGTCACACAACAGGCAACTGTGCTTGTTTTATATTGATAGATATGACATGAGCTGCACTGGGATTTTAATATTATGTTGTTAAGTCATAATTGTTATATTATTACATATGGTGTATAGAGAAGAAATATTTTAAACGTGTTACAGGTCGTTGAATTACACATATATAACACAGTACGTCTACAGTAAAATGTAGAATATAAAAGTAGTTTATAAGTAAAATATTATACACATATACATATATATACATACATATACACATATACATACATATACATATGCATATACATACATATACATACATATACATATATATACATACATATACATATATATACATACATATATATATACATACATATACATATATATATATATACATATATATATATACATACATATATATATATATATACATATATATATATATATATATATATATA
>NW_015506722.1:196942-201605 GCF_001515645.1 Sinocyclocheilus grahami
TATATATATATATATACATACACACACACACACTTATAAATTCAATATATATATTATTTAATTTCCATTTAGTTTGTTGAAGTATTAAAATAACTAAAATTAAATAAAACTAAAAACTTAATAAAAGACCTATACAGACAATAAATTCAGACATAATTTAACTAAAATTAAAATAAATAACAAAGAATACAAATCAAATGATAGTAGTTTATCAGTAATCCTAAAACACTGCCAAACACCAGAGGCGGACAAAGTACTCAACTCCATTACTTGAGTGAAAGTACAGATACCGCTGGTCAAATATTACTCCATTACAAGTAAAAGTTGTAAAGACAGATTTTTACTTAAGTAAAAGTACAGAAGTACTTGCTTTTAAAAGTACTCAAGTACCAAAAGTACATTTCATTTTTTATGTCAATGCACGTTTTATTGTTGTATGTAATACTTGCAATACTCCTGAAGTAACTTAGAATACATTACACCTACTGAATACACTGACTAGCTTGTAGTATCTTTGGAATAAAGAGCTTTTAGAATGTAAAAAATAAATAAAAAATAAAAAAAATAAATATATATATATACATCCCCACAAAAGCAGGATGGTAGTGCTCTCACACAGTTCTGACAGTGTGTGTGCACACATCTATGTGTAGCCATTCATCCACATTTGAACAGAGCTGTATAACTTTACCACAGAAACACTGCTTTAACAAAAAAGTAAAACAGCAAGGCTTATTTGACATCAAAACAAAAATAAAAAAATGCTGTCTAATCGCTCTCGTGGTACTTGTGTTTTATTAGGAGATGCACAACAGTTCTTCTGTGGCTTTATAGGTAATATTTTCATGTACACAATTTAGCAAAATCAGACAATATTGTGTCTAATATATACCACAATATTAACTTCTTATTATTGAATTGTTGTAAATAAATGTCACATTTGCAACTGGTCAGTGTTAAAAAAATGCTGGGAAATCACTTCATTGTAGCCCTACAAGAGTGATTACTGACAAACTGTCTGAAAAAAAAAAAGTAAGTCACATTTTAGAGAAGAAAAAAAAATCACCCACTGACTTTCAAAGCTGCTACATAGTAACGACTTTCTACTTCGAGGACCTTGATAGAAATGTAGTGGAGTGAAAAGTACAACATTTTGTCTTTCAAATGTAGTGAAGTTAAAGTCATAAGTGCCCAGAAAAAATTATACTCAAGGTAAAGTACAGATACTCAAAGTGTACTTAAGTACAATACTCAAGTAAATGTACTTAGTAACTGTCCGCCTCTGCCAAACACACATGCTAAAAAACAACAACTTACTTACACATAGTAAGAAATGGTTATAAAAACTGAAACAGAAGCGAAACAAGTGGTAGGAAATAGGAGAAATAAAAAGTGATACTTATCCTTTGCCGGTGTCCTGCCTGGTGGAGTCGCACGGTAGAGTCGATGGTCTTTACACTCTTCAGTCTTCACATGAGGAAACTAAGTAAACTAAGCTTTTTTATACCCCTCTAACAAAATACTAAATTAATTCAGCTGGACACACTTTCCTTATTTTCTCCACAACGAATGGCCAAGCAAGCGCAGACACTGACAAGATACGCGATACAGAACGAGACCAAACGCGATATCAGCACAGTAAACAAAACAAGTGTTTCCTAGCAATGACAACTAAACTAAACTCTAATGAGACAAGTAAATAGACTTTTACGAGCTGCTTTTAACTTCCACTGATAAAGAATGCTTCTCTCAAAGACTATTTCTTTACACTGTTTTCTGCTGGGCTTGAACACACTTTCCTTATTTTCTCCACAACAAATGGCCAAGCAAGCGCAGACACTGACAAGATACGCGATACAGAACGAGACCAAACGCGATATCAGCACGTCTCCACACAGTAAACAAAACAAGCGTTTCCTAGCAAGTTCTGACAGTGTGTGTGCACACATCTATGTGTAGCCATTCATCCACATTTGAACAGAGCTGTATAACTTTACCACAGAAACACTGCTTTAACAAAAAAGTAAAACAGCAAGGCTTATTTGACATCAAAACAAAAATAAAAAAATGCTGTCTAATCGCTCTCGTGGTACTTGTGTTTTATTAGGAGATGCACAACAGTTCTTCTGTGGCTTTATAGGTAATATTTTCATGTACACAATTTAGCAAAATCAGACAATATTGTGTCTAATATATACCACAATATTAACTTCTTATTATTGAATTGTTGTAAATAAATGTCACATTTGCAACTGGTCAGTGTTAAAAAAATGCTGGGAAATCACTTCATTGTAGCCCTACAAGAGTGATTACTGACAAACTGTCTGAAAAAAAAAAAGTAAGTCACATTTTAGAGAAGAAAAAAAAATCACCCACTGACTTTCAAAGCTGCTACATAGTAACGACTTTCTACTTCGAGGACCTTGATAGAAATGTAGTGGAGTGAAAAGTACAACATTTTGTCTTTCAAATGTAGTGAAGTTAAAGTCATAAGTGCCCAGAAAAAATTATACTCAAGGTAAAGTACAGATACTCAAAGTGTACTTAAGTACAATACTCAAGTAAATGTACTTAGTAACTGTCCGCCTCTGCCAAACACACATGCTAAAAAACAACAACTTACTTACACATAGTAAGAAATGGTTATAAAAACTGAAACAGAAGCGAAACAAGTGGTAGGAAATAGGAGAAATAAAAAGTGATACTTATCCTTTGCCGGTGTCCTGCCTGGTGGAGTCGCACGGTAGAGTCGATGGTCTTTACACTCTTCAGTCTTCACATGAGGAAACTAAGTAAACTAAGCTTTTTTATACCCCTCTAACAAAATACTAAATTAATTCAGCTGGACACACTTTCCTTATTTTCTCCACAACGAATGGCCAAGCAAGCGCAGACACTGACAAGATACGCGATACAGAACGAGACCAAACGCGATATCAGCACAGTAAACAAAACAAGTGTTTCCTAGCAATGACAACTAAACTAAACTCTAATGAGACAAGTAAATAGACTTTTACGAGCTGCTTTTAACTTCCACTGATAAAGAATGCTTCTCTCAAAGACTATTTCTTTACACTGTTTTCTGCTGGGCTTGAACACACTTTCCTTATTTTCTCCACAACAAATGGCCAAGCAAGCGCAGACACTGACAAGATACGCGATACAGAACGAGACCAAACGCGTTATCAGCACGTCTCCAGTTGATTGTTATTTCTTTTCTTTCTATTGTGAAAGAAAAAAGCAAGCATTTTTTCAGCATTATCTACTCATGAACTCCAGTTCTTTCTGTGGTGAAGCTGAGGGCTGTTACATCACTGATGGTCATTTGGGTTTATATTTAAGATGTCTTTGATTATCACTGTGTTTGTGCTTTATAAGGTATACATTTGACTTAAGGGATCATGCAATCTCCTATTGACATACATTTATTTTTATTTTATATATTGCTATTAACAAGGCCAAAAAAATCCAACAAAATCCCACAAAGGCATAACAGATTTAATACAAAAAACGGGGAAAAATATAAAAACCTGAGATTTGACATATCAATAACAATATCAATAAATCAATAACTCAAACTTTGTTCAGATGTGTTGAACCGAAGCAGTGGATGAGATCATTGAGCCAAATGGCCCCCTTCTTTGTTTGACTCCTCCTCCACATCATCATAATCTGTTATTAAATACAAAATCTTAAATCATGTCAAATACAGTAATTGAATGAGTATTTGAAGTCTAAACTTTAATATTAAAAATATTAAAAATATTCAAATCTAAATAAAGATGTTAATATAATGAGAACAAAAGGGTTACAATAACGTACCCAACAGGTTTCTCACATCTTCACTGACACTCATCACATCGTCATACTCCTCCTGAACTCCCTCTGATCAAGAATGACATAAAAATATAATTTCAGTTTCTAAAACACTTTATCACATTTGAAGGATCCCTTTTCCCTTCAGTAACTTGAACAGAACATATCTCAGATACTCCTGTAAACATGAAAAGGCCGATAAAAAAAGTAGTTCTGTGCATCTCACCTGTTACCCCTCGAGAGCTCGGTCTATTAATGATGACATCATCATAATTCTCCACTGCACATAAAAATATGACTCAATTTAAATGTAAACCAAAAAGCCCATTAAGGCAGTAGTTTAAAATAATATCTGTAACGATCTTGATTTGAAAGCAATATTATTATTATTATTTTAATTGATAAAGTAAAACACCTTTTTTAATATCAGCGTTCTGGCTGCTCGTCATGACATCATCATAGCTCTCAGGTGTGTCTTCTACAAATTCACACATTCATCACAGACACACATTCATTACATTCAGAACATATTTGAAATATCTATCTTAAACATACTGTAATATTTTAATTTAAAAGTGTATTATATGCTGTTGTAGAGTAAGAGAGGGACACCTGTCTCACGATCTGCTTTCAGTCCATCAGTGATGACGTCATCATAGTATCCCGGTGTGATTTCCTTCAGCATCTCTTCTGCATCAACACACAACATGTTTGGATACAAAAGCCAAAATATGTTCTTGCTGCAGGTCATGAGACTGAGAATTTATTTTGGTAAAGAATCATGTTATCAGTTAAAAAGGTTTCTGACCTTTTAGGCCACTGCCATTGGTGACATCATCATAATATG
>NW_015506723.1:0-15926 GCF_001515645.1 Sinocyclocheilus grahami
GCTACATAACCAAACCATTTTAGCTACCATTGGCTTCTCTGTTGTATGGAGAAAAACACAGTGACATTTCACAAAATATCTTCCTTTATGTTCCACAGAACAAATAGTCATGGTTTGGAATAAAATGAGAGAAAGTAAATGACAGATTTAAATTTTGGGGTAAAATCCCTTTAAATGACTGATTTGCTGGTTTTAAAAGCAGGGTAGGTGATTTGCTTCAAAAATATTTTTGTTATGCTGGTTGAAAGTTTCTTCACATCCCCATAGCAATCACTAAGTTAATAAGTCTAAATGTATTTATATATATTTACTGTATATTGTCTGTGGAAAGAGTAGGACCATAAAATGTTTGTTCAATCATATCCCTCAGTCCAATGGCTATGATAGGCAGTCCTTCATGCCTATTAACTTGTGCATTTGCATATCTCCGAGCACCCTCTTCGTGCAGGCATGACATGTCATCAGCGCATTCCATAACGCTATTGCAGACCGAGCGAGAATGGAAGGCGTTATTATTGTAATATAATGTGCTTTGTACTGTAATGTTTTCTCACCAGTGAATGAGACATGAGATAATTTGACAACATTGCGTTCAACCCTCCACTAACTCCGTCTCTCATCGTGTCGCTGATTAGGCTCTGGTCTGCTGTGCGTGTTCATGTGTTTCGGAGGAGGCGTGGCTTTGGAGACTGATTTGCAGGGAGGGTGGGATCTTTCAAAGCTTGTTTGCTATTGCTAGCCTCTCCGAAATCACCTACCCTACCTTTAACTGGTCTGCCAGCCTGGTCAGACTAGTCTGTTGGCTGGTTTTAGAGTCAATTTGGGTGTTTTTCAACTGGCCGCCCAGCTAAAACAGCCAAACACCAGATTGACAAGGCTGGGAGACCAGATTAAACTAATTTAGAGCCACTTTAACTATCTAAGACCTGTAAACCAGCAAAACACTAGTAAACACCGGTTGTGAGATAAGTTTAATCCAAGTAAGATCAGCTAAGAACCACTTTAGGCTGGTTTAAGAGCAAGGCATCAAATGGAATTACTAAATCATGAAAATCTGACTTTTCCAGGTTTTAAGTGCTATAATCAGGTCCCCGGTGCATCTACCAACCAAGGAAACGTGAAAAAGATTAACCCAGTAACTTTGTTTTGGTAAGCCTTTTTCTGCAAGTGTCTGAGAAAACGAGCGCGTCTGATTTCGCTCCCTTGGTGACGTTGCAAAGGGATCTTATTATAATATTACTGCCCCTTAATCTGTAAGTTTACACCCACGGCACCATTGTTGTGTTTTCGCAAGCGACAACGGTGTACTAGTTCTAATGCTATGGTGAAAGTTTGAGCAAAGCATACCAACTGTTCTGCCTTTGGCTGCACAGACGAGCACAGAACACTATTTAGAGTCCCAGCCTCAGAGGAGACAAGAGAGCAGTGGATTTATTGATTTATTTACTGTAGTTCTCAAGCCCACCCGCTTCTGCTCTCTCTAACCCTCCCGCCGTTCCTCACGCTAGCCCCCGGCCTCTGCTCACTGTAGGCCGCGGTGTGTGATGCTGTTTCGTTGTGAAAGCGAAACTAATTAGTTTGGCCTTCCAAAAATGGACACGACTAGAAATCAGTGGTTAAGTTGTATTTACAACACTGTTCCTGAACACTTCAACCCAAATAATCGGATGTGTGCTGCACATTTTATGGAAGAATGTTTCCTGATCCTGGAAGAGTAAACTACAATGCCGGCTGTTCTGACTCAAAGACTGTAAGTACGTCTTTTATATTTAAAGAGTTTTTATATATTATATATGTAAAGCGAGTTTTTTGGGCAGTGTAGAGTAGTGCTTGTTGTTTGTAATTTCTCCGATCACAAATGCAGACATGGTTTTATGTTTACGCGGTGCGATGCAACGCAACACGTAAAAAGAGAGTATAAGTCATTATAATCCGTAATTATGTCCCCACTGGATGCAACAAATGCCTCGTTTATAATGGGTTTTTAAGAAGAGTAAACTACAATGCCGGCTGTTCTGACTCAAAGACTGTAAGTACGTCTTTTATATTTAAAGAGTTTTTATATATTATATATGTAAAGCGAGTTTTTTGGGCAGTGTAGAGTAGTGCTTGTTGTTTGTAATTTCTCCGATCACAAATGCAGACATGGTTTTATGTTTACGCGGTGCGATGCAACGCAATGTGTAAAAAGACAGTATAAGTCATTATAATCCATAATTATGTCCCCACTGGATGCAACGAATGCCTCGTTTATATTCTCCTCGGGCATAGAGGAGAAACAATAATGTACAGTATGTCGAAAATAATGTGTTTTTTTAACCTTAAACCGCATAAACACATTTCATTACACCAAATACACAAAATACTGTTCTTTTAAGCAGCATCATATGACCCCTTTAATGAATATTGCTGCTGATACATAGATCTAAAATAAACATGCGATTCATTTCCCAGCTGTTTACCTTCAGAATGAGAACTTAGTTTAGTACTCACATGCTGTGACAGCCACTTTCTGTCCATGTGCTTCGGATGTGTGCTCTCAGAAAACTGTATATCAGAAGTTGAAACTCATATGGTTTAAAACACATGATTTCAGCACGATAAACATGATAATCAGAACCAAAACAGATGTTTTTAGCAGGTATGAGCTGTAATGGCACAGCTCTATTCTGGAAAAGGGGGCAGGGAGCAGCAGCTCATTTGCATTTAAAGAGACAGATCCGAAAAACAGCGTGTTTCTTTTTCCACTCAAAATAGGCATTTTCAAAATGAGTATTTTGAGCTGAAATTTCACCGACACATTCTGGGGACACCAGAGACTTGTATTACATATTGTAAAAAGGGGCATAATATGTCTCCTTTAAGGCGTCCTTGTTATAGTGCAATGATATATTTAAAGGGGTCCTATTATGCTTTTCCACTTTTAAAATTTTAGTCAGTGTGTAGTGTGTATGTTCTTTTCAAGAACTACAACGAACGGCTCGTTTGGACTATAGCGTTTGTTTTCCGGGCTTTGTGATATCACCATGCGGCTCATTGGAATATCATTACAAATAATTCCCGCCTACAGAAATTCGAATGGTTGGGGGGTGGGGAGGGGCGAGGTTGGGGTTAGAACGCTTGGTTGAGTGAGTGCATGAGACGAGATGACGAAGAAGAAGTGCTGCTGCAGAGTTAGTGCATCAGAGAAAACGAAGAAGAAGAGCTGCTGTGCTGTAGCGTCAAATTTTCGGCATGTCTAGAACAATTCTTACAAGTATAACACGACATAGATGGGCGCCGCGGACAGACGCCGAACGGCTCCGCCGGTGTGCCTACACTCATAGAAAATAAAGTATTTGAATTTTAAATACGTGGCGCCAGGGTGCGAGCTCGGCTCCCCTTAATAAGACATGGGCTCCCCTGAAAATGTGATTTGTGAAATTTTGGGGGGTCTCAAAAAATATTGACTGTGTTATTTTGACGTGCAATTTCAGTTTTGTGTAATGTGATCATCGTGGATTATTATGTGTAAAATTGCAAAAATATCATTCATTCATGCATGACGGCGATTTAAACCTAATTCACTTCAATAAAGATAACTATACATGCTATTCTTGTCATGAGCGTCAAGGTGTGGGGGCGCTGCGGTGCAAATTCCACTCATGTTTAGTACGTTAACTCAACGATTCGTAGAAAAAATATAGTGACTCTCAATGTCTTAGGCCTAATTGAACGGAGGAATTATGGTATTCTTCTGTAGCCTGACGACGAGTAACTTTACGTTAACCGTTGTTCATGTGAACTCAAAGACAGCCTAATGCTTTGTTTATAGACTATTTGTGGGTGGCTGTTTGTTGTTTCACCTATCAATTTGTGTCGATAAAGTATAATAGGGTAAATCCTGTATAGTGACTTATCCTATATAGTGCTTGCGGTAGTGCATACACTTGTAGCTGTTATTTATCTTTGTAAGTCATTGTAAGCCCTTTTTTGAGGCAAGCGCACGGCTAACCAATCACAACACATTTTGTTTTTCGGAAGGCAGACCTTCATCAGAGCCGTTTGTGCCAGGCTGGGGAGAAAGGTATTTTAATAATGTAAATTATGTTAAAAATAATGCGTTTTTCGAACCACCAAGCATGAGAGCATGTTCTAGTACACCCCCAAAACAAAATCAAGACTATATAATAAAAGTAAATAAAAGAGCATAATAGGACCCCTTTAAGAACTGAGTAATATGTTGGAAAGGTGTTAAAGGGATGATAGAGAAGATCCTTGGTTTTAACATTCCACTGTCACCTTTATTCTTTTTATTTTCATTTATATCCTAAGGAGATCAAGTTGAAAAAGAAGGAATATATATTTGTAAATATATGTATTCTTCAAGCAAAACGGCTTATTTCTTTAAATTGGAAAAGTATTTGTGCACCAAATACAAGCGGTTGGCTGAAAGAAAAGTTTGAGTACCTTTCAGATTGTTCTTCAAACATGGTTGAAAGGTGTTAATAGAAGACTAGGAAAAGAGGTGATACTGTATGTTAATGAAAAATACTGAGAATATTTTTTTCTTTCTCTTTTCTCGATGGCGTTTTTGTTCTTGTTTTCTGTGTTACATGGAAATTTATATGTACATGTGTATTGTTAAAATGTAATTTAAAAAGTACTGTGTAATATAGGGATGCACGATATATCGGCCACCATATCGGTATCGGCCGATAAATGCTAATTTTTTCTGTTATCGGTATCGGCCTGATAAGAAAATTTGTCCGATATCTTAAAGCCGATAAATAATGCATTATTTTCTTCAGAGACACTTCAGATGCGTGCTGTTCGTTTGCAGCCTTTTGTGCAATTGTACGTTGTAATATTGTGTTTATTTGATGTATATCTGATTTATCTCATATAGAATGCGTTTGGTTAAGTTAAAAGAGCACTTCAGTTTACCGGTGATCGTCTTTAGCTCAGCGCACGCAGCTCAAACAGCAGTGCACAACATTAATAACTATGATTGGGAATGTTGTGTATATAACATTCTAATGAGAACATTATGTCACTGTCTTCTGTGCTCGCAGATGGAAGACATTAAAAAAAGAGAAACATGCCAGTTTTTTTTCTTTTGCCTTTACTGTCTCTTTGCTTGGCCTGGTGGTGAAACCCGTCTCTAAAAGCTCTCTTACCCTTAAATGCAAGGATCTCTCACCTGCACACACACACACACAAGTCTGACTGTGCGTTCCTCACTCTCTGGCTTTTGATTGGCAAAGTAAGTGAAAGGAGCTGCACAATGCATCAAACAATGCTTCGCTTACAGGGCTTGGGGTGTTTGACAGAGTGTAGTGAGGAGTGCTGAGTGGATGCAGAGTGACAGAGTGCTTATTCTCACACATACAAACACAATGAGGTCGAAGCAGAGACGACACATGAGATGGAAAGAGAAAGAGAGATGTGGTGAAAGAATTTAGGAACCCATTGTGCCTTTTTGAAGTTAGAACTTTAGAGAACAGTTTAAAGGAGACATATTATGCCCCTTTTTACAATATGTAATATAAGTCTCTGGTGTCCCCAGAATGTGTCTGTGAAGTTTCAGCTCAAAATACTCCACAGATAATTTATTATATCATTTTGAAAATGCCTATTTTGAGTGGAAGCAGAAACACGCTGTTTTTCGGGCCTGTTTCTTTAAATGCAAATGAGCTGCTGCTCCCCCCCCCCTTCTTTTCCAGAATAGAGCTGCGCCTTTACAGCTCGTATCTGCTAAAAACATCTGTTTTGGTTCTGATTATCATGTTTATCGCGCTGAAATCATGCGTTTTAAACCATATTAGCTTAAACTTCTGATATACGTTTTCTGAGCGTACACAACCGAAGCACACGGACAGAAAGTGACTGTCACAGCATGTGAGTACTAAACTAAGTTCTCATATACACACAAGTTAATGTTAAAAACACACAAGTTACAAAAACAGTCGGTTATGTCTGTGAAGGTAAACAGCTGGGAAATAAATTGCATGTTTATTTTAGATCTGTGTAGCAGCAGCAATATACATTAAATAAATCAATAAATCCACTGCTCTCTTGACTCCTCTGAGACTTCTGATATACGTTTTCTGAGCGTACACTACCGAAGCACACGGACAGAAAGTGACTGTCACAGCATGTGAGTACTAAACTAAGTTCTCATATACACACAAGTTAATGTTAAAAACACACAAGTTACAAAAACAGTCGGTTATGTCTGTGAAGGTAAACAGCTGGGAAATAAATTGCATGTTTATTTTAGATCTGTGTAGCAGCAGCAATATACATTAAATAAATCAATAAATCCACTGCTCTCTTGACTCCTCTGAGGCTGGGACTGTAAATAGTGTTCTGTGCAGCCAAAGGCAGAACAGTTAGCATGTTTTGCTCAAACTTTCGCCATGGCATTACACAACGCTTGCAAAATCAAAACGATGGTGCCATGGGTGGAAACTTACAGATTATGGGGCGGTAATATTATAATGAGATCCCTTTGCCACGTCACCAAGGGAGCGAAATCAGACGCTTGCAGAAAAAGGCAAGATTCACAAAAGAAGAACTTTTATGAGCTGGTTGTTTTTAGAGGATCAGAAACATTTAGTGTGAGCTGTCTAGTCTGATTCTGGAACGAATGACGCTTTTTAGTGAATCAAAAACATACAATATATCCATGTGCAGTCTGATTCATAAACAACTGACTCTTAAGAGCTGGTTCTTTTTAGTAAATCAAAATTATACAGCAAGGCCTGTTTAGTCTGAATAATGAGTGAACATTATTCCTGGTTGTCTAGTGGTTAGGATTCAGAGCTCTCGCAGCGGCGGCCCGGGTATGATTTCCGGTCAGAGACACTGTTTGTGGGGCAGTCATGGCCTAATGGTTAGAGAGTCCGACTTGTAACCCAAAGGTCACAGGTTCGAGTCTCGGTACCGGCAGGGATTGTAGGTGAATAACCAGCACTCTGTTCCATCCTCAATACCATGACTGAGATGAGACCTTTGAGCAAGGCACCGAACCCCTAACTGCTCCCTGGGTGCTGCGTGTGTGTGTGTGTTCACTACTCACTGCTGTGTGTGTGCACTTGGATGGGTTAAATGCAGAGCACATTCTGTCTACACATCACTTTCAATTTCAGCGGGTTGTTTTTAGAAGATTAAAAGAATCACCATGACAAGTGTAGTCCGATTCTTGAACAATGAACAATTCTTTTTTAATGAATCAAAAACATATAATACGAACAGTGTAGTCTGATTTAAGAATGGATGATTCTTAGGAGCCCTTTTTTATTGACTCAAAACCATACAGTGCAGCCCGTTTAGTCAGATTCACAAATAAATAACTTTTATGAGCAGGTTCTTTTTAGAGGATCAAAAACATTCAGCGTGACCAGAGTAGTCCGATTCTTAACCGAATAGCTATTTTTAGTTAATTAAAAAATTAAGCATGCTGCATGCTGCACAACTTCTTGTCCAGGCCCTTGTCATTTCTAGGCTGGACTACTGCAATGCTCTTCTGGCTGGACCATCAAGCACAATCAAACCTCTACAAATGATTCAGAATGCAGTGGCATGACTGGTCTTTAACGAGCCCATGTTACACCTCTCTTTATCTCCTTGCACTGGCTACCGGTTGAGGCTCGCATCAAGTTCAATACATTGATGCTTGCATATAGAACAGCCACAAGCTCAGCACCCGCCTACTTCCACTCACTACTACGAATCTACATCCCCTCCAGAAGTCTGAGATCCGCTAGTGAGCGACGCCTCGTGGTACCATCACAGAGAGTCTCAAAATCACTTTCCAGAACATTCTCGTTCACCATTCCTGGCTGGTGGAATGATCTTCCCACCCCTATCCGGAATGCTGAATCCCTGACAATTTTCAAGCGACAGCTGAAAACTCGTCTCTTTCGACACTACTTTACTTCATCCTAAAAAAAAAAAAACTTTGTCTTTCTCTTCATTTATTCCTTCCCTGTCTAGCTTGTATTTATCTGAACAATGCCTAAAACTTGGTATCACAAACACTTCCTGTGTCAGACTGCCTCTTTAAGAAGAATCGCTTTATGCATTCCCCAACTGTAAGTCGCTTTGGATAAAAGCATCTGCAAAATGACTAAACGTAAACGTAAAAACAGTTACTAAAATAATCAGAATTTCTTACTGTTCAGTTATTATTACATCATGTCTCCCTTGAAACAAACCAATAACTGTTACTATGTTATGCTGTACTTTAAGCCTGTGAGACTTAAATCAATGTAAAAACCCAAATATAGCACACTGTTTTTGAAACCTAAATGCCAACCTAGGCTCATTGGGAAAATGTTCCTCTGTCTACATTTTTGTAAAACTCAAAAGATTACCTATACATACAATTCACTGCAGCTTCCAAATGAAATAAACACTAGTGGTAGTACAACACAAACAACTTTCACACAAATGTTAATTACAGGGGCAGATTATTTATTAATAAAGACTTATTTTGCGTGGTTCTTTGCACAGTACTATGTTATGATCTTTAAACACTTTTACCATAGTGCATGATTTGTTAACTGATACATTTTGACGTTGGCATTACATAACCAGCTCCATATGTACAGCTTTTCTGATGCAGTAAACTTGCTCGGTAGCTCACCTGGTACAGCACTGAGATAAAAGAGATAAACTTGTAGAAACAAGCTGAAATGGCATGGTTGCTTCAGCAAATGTGGTGTTCTCATGTTTGCTTTTGCTAACACTATCAGCTAAGTTTAATGTAGGTGGTATATTATCTTCATCAACATAGACAATTTAACTTTTACCGCCACTCACTAGACATTTTATTTTTGAACTTCCATAATACGTACAACAACCAATGTAATAAAACCTTTACACAGTCATGTTCATCCGTTTCAGATAAAATTGAACATGCTTTAAGTGCCACTCACTTGACATTTCACTTCGAAAGTGTCACAAAACATGCAAGAAGCAACATAATATAATTTTGCAGAAATTTAGCATCTCATCAGTTTCCTTAGTGTTGCCACCTTGTGTACTAACTAATTAGCAGAAAAAATCAAGGTGCATTTGCTAGCTGAGTGTAGAGAGTATACACGGTTAGAAAAATCAGGCTGTGCACATACTATGCTATAAAACGGAGTATACTTTGGGCAGTTAGAAGGGAGCTGCCTATGTAGGCTGCATACAGTACAGCAAGGCAGCTCGCTAGGTTTTGGCACAGCGTGTGAGTGTGTTGCTGCAGTCATGCAGATCATTTGTAAATCTGTAAGCACACATGCAGCTGAGGGGCTGTTAACGTAGGCTTACAGATAGCCTCAGTATGACCTTTCTTAAGGCAGGACCTCTGTGATGGATTGCTTCTGAAACCTTTGACCTCTGTGGTATAATATCTGGCCATAGGCATCTGTCTGAAGGTATCTGGTGGTATGCAGTCATTTCTTCACTCATTGGGTGGTGCTGTGTTCCAGAGCTTTAAAAAAAACCCTATGAAATTATTTTTGCTTGCTTTTCAAGTTCACAAAAATTTCTTCTGCAGAGTCGGCACTGTAAACGTTGACAACACTTTAAATAATCATTTATAATGGGCTGATATGGATAACAAAGAGTGCACGGCATGTTTTACTTTGCACTTACCTTGAAATATTAAACACCAAAGGCAATTAACACACAACTTATTTCAGCCATTTTCTGCAAGCCAACAATGAATTTTACGACTGTTGTTTGATATTCTCTACAGCTTACATTGCCCCGGTGGAGCTTGATGTACACGCTATAGGTTTACTATGGCCTTTGGCAACTTTGGCTAATGTGGGTTTTTGAATGGTGGACATTTAAAAGGAATATCAGTGAATGATTTAAAGTGTTCCTTTCAGTGCTGACAGTAATATTTAGCCATCATTGAATCCTCATAAAAAGCAGTGAATGCCAGCAGGCCAGATGGTGTCTGTTATTTTATGAATACATTTTACAGTACCTTAGACAAGGAGGTTGTGGAGCCAGGGGAGGGTGAGAGAATGGATGAGAACAAGTAAGAGATTGCGCTCGTTCTTAGAGAATTCCTCCCACAGTCTTTCATACTTCAGTAACAGTAGACTGGCAACTATCACTTCCACCTGGCGCCACTCTACTGCAGTATGTTTGCGCAGTATTTTGCAGCTTAAGTGGATTGTGCTGGCTCTTCTGGTCTTAGGGAGTGGTCTTTTTTGGCTTGAGTCTTAAGTTGGCTCTGTGTGCTCAAGCCACTTTGTCTGATTGCACAAGTTCGCTTGGAAAGCCTTGACTGACTTTACACATACTGGTCTGTCCACATATCCATCACTACCACTAAAGCACTGGCCTAAAATCTGCTCCACTCACTTAAATCATTAAAGTAGCAGATTAGGCCATTTTCTGTTCTCCACCAGGCTTCCTGGAGTTGCTCATAACTGTTGGTCTTCTGTTCTTCCTGCTGATGATACAGAGGGCGACCTTTCCAACCTGCTGCAGTGTTATGGAACACACTGAAATTATGTCAAGAAATATTTTCTTGACTTTATACAGTGTAAAATGCTGTTTGTATTTAAATGACTGTTTGTTGGAATGATTATGTTTGCATTGAGTGCAGTGATTGTTCTTTTTGAATTGCACTTCTATGTAAACCGGCTTTTTTACTGCAGCTGGTACTTTTCTAAATTCTTTATTTATTTAAGGTTGAAATGACTTAAAAAACCTGTGGAAACCAATTACCTCAAACTTTGCAAGCAAAGTAGTTCATCACATTTGTGCTGTAGCTTACTACAACTTTGTATAACGATTATAGGTTATGATTATAGATTTTATTTGACATAAAACTGAATGGTAGTCCAAAAAGCTGATAGAGCTTGAATGGCCTTAGGGAGGACATTTTCTTTTTTTGGTTAACTATTAATTTAAGTATTGGTTACTCAATTTCATTAATTAAGATAAGATTAATATAACACAGTACACATAACTTAACAAAACTGTTTAAAACCTGTAAAAGACAAGTTATTTTTGGGGCAACACTAGACCGTTTATATGTTTCCTAAAATATATTTGTTCCATAAAACTTAAAGATAAATAAATAAGAACTTTGAGTTTTTATTACTTTTAAAGTGTGTTGTCAAATCAAAAAAACTTTTAAAAACAGTAAAGTAAAACTGCAATAAAAGAGTGCATATGATGCCAACCCAGGAAATCAAATTAAAGTCTTCTGTCCCTTAGGCTGTAAAGAAGCAGTTTTGTAATATTCAGGTTTAAGATTTGGCTGGCCACACCATAAATATAGCACGGTGTTCAAGTGAAATGCAAGACATTAAATAAGTTGTTAATAAGTTTGTTTTGGTTAATGTCTTAAAGTCAAAACATAATTTTCTCTTCAGTTTTGTACTATTGTTTCTATTGCTATGATCTCAGTGGCGTCTTGGGTGAAAGCCATACCATCTTAGGTTTTTGGTCACAACTGTTCACTGGGTGTTTTCAGCATTAATTAAGTCATATTCTGACATCCTCATTAATAAACAAGACTGAAATGTTGTCATGTAATCCTTTATGCTAATGTCTGAAATGTTGTCAATATTCAGGCTGACTTTGTCATATATCCAAAATAACCTTTCATGTTGGCTACAACTCAATTAGCATATTATCCTAAACAGTATTAAATGAAGAATAATGCTTGCCAAATAATAGTATGTGGAATGTAGTATAACATTTTGATAATAATAATTTAGCTTGATGCATGACATGCAAACAAACACAGTGTGATAAGATGGTCAATGCTACAGGTGGTATAGTATTGACCAGTATATGTACTACACACAATAAAGTATGCAGTGCTTTCCCATCACCTGCAACATGCTTTTGTATATTTATATACTTTTAGTCTGTAGAATGCAAATTGGGCCTTAATTTTCTCTTCTTTCATTTGCGTTAATGAGCTTTTTAATGTTATTTAATTGCCACTTGTGTGGCAAGTTCCCTGTCCTGTCCTCAACCATGCTCACCTCTTTTTGCTCAAGAGCACACTCCATCTCTCCATTGATTTCTCTTTCTTTCTTTTTCTTTTTACTCTGCCTCAACGTTTGAGGAGAGAGAAGGGACATTATTAGCTCTTTTTTTATGCAGTTTTTCTCACAATGAGAGACTGAATTCAGAATGACACAGAAAGCAGTTTTCATTTGAGTACCCTCTTGCAATGTCTTCCCCCACTCTCGTACCTCTAATTAGATTCAGGGAAAATGAACCCTAATTAAAATTTGAGCTCTCTGGCTGAGAGGCGTTGTGAAGCATGTGTTTTTTTTTCTTTTTTTTCCCAGCACAGACCTTTTGTTTTAATACAATCAACAGACTAGGTAGCAGATTGCCTCGGCACAAAAACATATTTTATTAGGCTTGCAATTAAAATGGGTTTGATTTCCTTCCTACTGCATCTCCTGTTCTCTACCTCTGCTCTATCTGCTCCTGTCATCCAGTGTTTCTTCGCTCTGTTTCTTTGTCTCCTGTACATTAACGATGGGAGTTGGGCCAATATCCTGTGAGGAAATGAAATCTAGGCAGAGCCAACGATGACTATCAGGAGCGGTTTTACCATTTGAGAGAATATGAGTGTCATCTTTAGATCTGTAGAGGTTTGGACCAGATTTATTGAAGGGGTAAATGTCAGATTTACATAGTAATGCCATGGCAGTCTGTGTTGACTAAGAAAGTGTGTGATGGCTTTTGAATCTCTTTATCTGATGCTAGTCAGTTCAGTTTGGACTATGGGCACCTGAAGACTGACATGATCAGTAAGATTTTAAAGAAATTTTTACTTCTATTCAGCAAGAGGACATTTATAATGTTACAAAATATTTCTAATCAAAGAACCCTGAAAAAAATTAATCATGGTTTCCAAATAAATATTAAGCAGCACAACTGTTTTCAGCATTAATAATAATAAGAAATGTTTCTTGAGCACCAAATCAGCATATTACACACATTTCTGGCTGCTAAAAATTCAGCTTTGCCATCACAGGAATAAATTCCATTAAAAGAATGTGATTTTAAATTGTAATAGTATTTTACATTGTTGTTTTTATATGCAATATAAAATCAATTTGCTAAGCATAAGAGCATAATTTTCTTTCAAAAACTTTTTAATATTTTACCTACAGTTAATTTTTGGATGGTAGTTTTAGTGTGTATGTATTTCTTTTTTGTTGTAGTGACAGAGTAAAAATGGGGTGAAATGTAAAATGTTCTTTTGACATCAGCAGCTCTGAATATCTAAGACAAGTTCTTCAATATTCAGTGGTTTATTTTTCTTGTTTGCAGCCATAAAGACATCTTTGTTCACTATCACTAGATAGAACTGCAATATGTTGTTGTGTTGGGGTATCTATGTGATGTAGTGCTGTGCTTGAGCGCATGTAATGTGTGGCGTTAATCTCTGGTGCTGTCGTTAGTGGTGCTGTAGGGAGGCTGTGAGATGTGACAGTTCTTTCTCTCTGTTTCTCACTTCTTCGCGTGATCTGTATATTGTTGTTTTCTTATATAAGAATCACATATTACAAAACATCTGTGCACAAGGGGTTGTTAACAGTGTGTATATATACTGTATGTTTTCTTGACACATCTGACTGCATATGTATTGTGTATATGCACATTAATGCATTTACTAGGAAAAAGCTTGTAGAATGTAAAGAGAGTCTTTGGTTTTCTCTCCTTGCTGATTAACTGACCATGAGAGCAGCTAATTACTAAATTAAAGAGTGTGTAACGAGCTGAGAGTGTGTCCGATCTGGCAGCCCGGGAGAAACATATGCTAAAGAGCTCATGTAACCTGGACAAACACCTACAACTCAAAACAGACAGAAGTCTGTGTCAGTAAAAAGGTTTGGTTTACATAGAGTATGGTGTACACTGCTGCTATGGCTTTCACTCCTGATGATTACAATATTTCTGCACTGATATTATTATTCTGGCTGATATAGATAAGCTGTATTGTCTAAAAAAAAAATCAGTTAATTTAAATCCTACAAGTGTGTTTAGACATTAGAACATTATAATGTACAGTATAAAATTGTCATTTTAATGTTGTTATTAAATTCTTAGTTTTTTTTAGAGATTAAAGTGGTGTTAGATGATGGCAAAGGTAATCACAATATTTGCTTTTTTATAATTAATACTTTTATTCAGCAAGGATGCATTACATTCATCAAAAGTGACAGTAAAAACATTTATAATGTTACAAAAATTTTTTTTTTAATATATAATTTGAACTTTTTATTCATCAAAAAATTATGAGAAAATTATATCACGGTTTCCACCAATGGCTGCTGAAAATTCAACGTTGCCACCACAGGAATAAATTATATTTTAAAATATAAAACACTTGTTTTAAATTGTAAATTAAGTTGATGTTGAGGTAACGTTTTATAATGGTATTATAATGCTCTCTGTTGATCCAATAGCATGCTATTTTCAATTCTGCTTTTCTTTTACTTTATTTGCGTGTGTGCTTTGCAGCATGTGATGAGTGGACAGTTCTTCTGAATCTCAATCTTCATCGTGATGTCAACCGTTTTGGACACACAGCAGTTGTCAGCAATGGGTAAGTTCTTAATGTGGTCTCTTTCCATGTGTTGATACCATCAGTATATGTACTCTTCCTGTACCCAGGTTACTTTTTTCCACTGAAATTCATTTAGTTAAGCAACTCATCTTGTGTCGGAAAAAAAAAATTCACTTGAATTTGTGGCCTTATCCTCTCATTTCCTTTGGAAAGATGTTTTGGCTAGACAAACAGTTTAAAATACAAACAGAAAAGGTCTGTGTTTTCTCTTCCCCTCAGCTCAATGTACGTTTTTGGTGGTTTCTCTGGTGTGATCCTGAACGATGTGCTTGTGTATAAGCCTGCCAACTGTGAGGCCTTCCTCGAGGTGGGTCTTTGTCAGAGCTCTGGTCCTGGTGTTCGCTGTGTCTGGATTGAGGAACGCTGTGTACCTTGGGACTCCAGCCATGCTAATGACAGTGTGCCTGCCTCTTTCTGTCCTGCACGCACCTGTAAGAACTTATCATTTTAAAAGCTTATGTTAAAACCCCGGCTACACAGAATTACTTTTATGGTCAATTATGGAGGTATTGTGACCTGTTTTAGAGGCATGTTTCATCATACAGTCACACAAAATGTATTTCTAATTCGAAGGAGTCAGTGAAAGTGGGTCTTGCTTCACCCTGAAGGGGTTTATTTTGTGGTTGACTAAATTATTCCACCTACTACAAGGCTATTTAACATAAATATATGTATAAATGGATATGTAATATTGATCTGAGTAGCACAGCATTGTAAGAAACCAGTTACCTAGAATGGCAGGACTAAAGTTAAGCAGTTTAGTCTTTATACAGTGGTGTGAAAAAGTGTTGGCCCCCTTCCTGATTTCTTATTTTTTGCATGTCACACTTTAATGTTTCAGATCATCAAACAAATTGAAATATTAGTCAAAGAGAACACAATTGAACACAACATGCAGTTGTTGTGTTTCCAACAAGGGAAAACAAAATCCAAAACTACATGTCCCTGTGTGAAGAAGTGTTTGCCCCCCTGTTAAAACTGTGGTTTATCACACCTGAGTTCAATTTATCTAGCCACACCCAGGCCTGATTACTGCCACACCTGTTCGCAATCAAGAAATCTCTTAAATAGGACCTGCCTGACAAAGTGAGGTAGACCTAAAGATCCTCAAAAGCTAGACATCATGCCGAGATCCAAAGAAATTCAGAAACAAATGAGAAAGAAAGTAATTGAGATCTATCAGTCTGGAAAAGGTTATAAAGCCATTTCTAAAGCTTTGGGACTCCAGCGAACCACAGTGAGAGCCATTATTCACAAATGGCAAAAACATGGAACAGTGGAGAACCTTCCCAGGAGTGGCCGGCTGACCAAAATTACCCCA